>NC_012871.2:34891762-35002960 GCF_000003195.3 Sorghum bicolor
GCACAGTTTGTTCCTAATGCCCCATAGACGAAGAAACCAGTTGGGACATATTAATTGTTTTTTAGGGGTGGTGCACTAGGGCCAAACCTTGCATATATCTTGCACCGAAAATAACATTGTTTTTAAATAGATCAAAGTGAGATTCCATATGACACACGTCATCGAGGAGTTCCATCGGGTGCATCCAAATTGATTTCCAAGCATTTCGTATGTTCCATGCAAACCGTGCACATATCTTGCATCAAGATTAGCACTATCTCCAAACAGACCGAACCGAGCTTCCACTTGAGCCTCTTCATCTAGGAGTACAAACAGGTGCGTCAAAAATGGTTTCTTAGACTATGGTGCATTAGGCACAAACTATGCACCTATCTTGCACCGAAACTAACATTGTCTCCAAACAAACCAAAGCGAGATTCCATATGACACACGTCATCTAGGAGTTCCATTAGGTGCGTCCAAATTAATTTCTTAACATATGGTACGTTGCATCCAAACTGTGCAAGTATCTTGCATCAAGATTAGCACTATATCGGAACAGACCAAATCGAGCCTCCACTTGAGCCTCTTCAACTACGAGTACCATCGGGTGCGTCTGAAATTGTTTTTTAGCCTATGGTGCATTAGGCGTAAACCGTGGACATATCTTCTACCAAAACTAACACTGTCTCTAAACGAGCTGAAGCAAGATTCCATATGACACACATCATCAAGGAGTTATCAAGTGCGTCCTAATTGATTTCTGAGCATATCGTATGTTCCATGCAAACCCTGCATCTATCTTGCATCAAGATTAGCACTATCTCCAAATAGACCAAACCGAGCTTTCACTTGAGCCCCTTCACCAAGGAGAACCATCGGGTGCGTCCAAAATGGTTTCTTATCCTATGGTGCATTAGGTGCAAACCGTGCACCTATCTTGCACCGAAACTAACAATCTCTCCAAATTGACCGAAGCGAGATTCCATATGACACACGTCATCAAGGAGTTCCATCGGGTGCATCCAAATTGATTTCCAAGCATATGGTATGTTCCATGCAAACCATGCACCTACCTTGCATAAGGATTAGCACTATCTCCAAACTGACCGAACCAAGCTTCCACTTGAGCCTCTTCACTTAGGAGTACCAAATAGTGCGTCCAAATTGGTTTCTTAGACTATGGTGCATTAGGCGCAAACTGTGCACCTATCTTGCACTAATACTTACAGTATCTACAAACGGACTGAAGTAAGATTCCATATGACACATGTCATCTAGGAGTTCCATTGGGTGCGTCCAAATTTATTTCTAAGCATATGGTATCTTCCTTGCAAATCATGCACCTATCTTGCATCAAGATTAGCACTATCTCCAAACAGATCAAACCGAGCTTCCACTTGAGCCTCTTCACCGAAGTACCAACAGGTGCTTCCAAAATGGTTTCTTAGACTATGTTGCATTAGGCGCAAACCATGCACATATCTTGCACCAAAACTAACAATATTTCTAAACAGACCAAAGCGAGATTCCATACAACACATCATCAAGGAGTTCCATCGGGTGCATCCAAATTGATTTCCAAGCATATGGTATGTTTCATGCAAACTGTGCACCTATCTTGCGTCAAGATTAGCACTATCTCCAAACAGACCGAATCGAGCTTCCACTTGAGCCTCTTTATCTAGGAGTACAAACAAGCGCGTCAAAAATGGTTTCTTAGACTATGGTGCCTTAGGCACAAACTATGCACCTATCTTGCACCGAAACTAACACAGTCTCCAAACAGACCGAAGCGAGATTCCACATGACACATGTCGTCTAGGAGTTCCATCTAGTGCATCCAAATTGATTTTTGAGCATATGGTATGTTCCTTGCAAATCGTGCAACTATCTTGCATCAAGATTAGCACTATCTCTAAACAGACCGAACCGAGCCTCCACTTGAGCCTCTTCACCTAGGAGTACCAACAGGTGCTTCCAAAATGGTTTCTTAGACTTTGGTGCATTAGGCGCAAACCATGCACATTTCTTGCACCGAAACTAATACTGTCTCTAAGCACACCAAAGTGAGATTCCATATGACACACGTCATCAAGGAGTTCTATCGGGTGTGTCCAAATTAATTTCTAAACATATGGTACGTTCCATGCAGACTGTGCGTATATCTTGCATCAAGATTAGCACTATCTCCAAAAAGAACAAACTGAGCTTTCACTTGAGCCTTTTACCTAGGAGTACCATCGGGTCCGTCCAAAATGGTTTCTTAGCCTATGCTGCATTATGTGCAAACCTTGCACATATCTGAGCACCGAATCTAATACTGTCTCTAAACAGACCGAAGCAAGATTTCATATGACACACGTCATCTAGGAGTTCCATCATGTGCGTCCAGATTGATTTCCAAGCATTTGGTATGTTCCATGCAAACCGTGCACCTATCTTGCATTAAGATTAGCACTATCTCCAAACAGACAGAACCGAGCATCCACTTGAGCCCCCTCACCTAGGAGTACCAACAAGTGCGTCCAAAACGGTTTCTTAGACTATGGTGCATTAGGTGCAAACTGTGCACCTATCTTGCACTGAAACTAACAATATCTCCAAATGGACCGAAGCGAGATTCCATATGACACACGTCATCAAGGAGTTCCATCAGGTGCATCTAAATTGATTTCTAAGCATATGGTATGTTCCATGCAAACCGTGCACCTATCTTGCATCAAGATTAGCACTATCTCCAAACAGACCGAACCGAGCTTCCACTTGAGCCTCTTCATCTAGGAGTACAAACAGGTGTGTCAAAAATGGTTTCTTAGACTATGGTGCATTAGGCACAAACTATGCACCTATCTTGCACCAAAACTAACATTGTCTCCAAACAGACAGAACCGAGCTTGCCTCTTCATCTAGGAGTACAAACAGGTGCGTCAAAAATGGTTTCTTAGACTATGGTGCATTAGGCACAAACTATGCACCTATCTTGCACCAAAACTAACATTGTCTCCATACAGACCGAAGCGAGATTCCATATGACACACTATCTTGCATCAAGATTAGCACTATAGCCGAACAGACCAAATCGAGCCTCCACTTGAGCCTCTTCAACTATGAGTATCATCGGGTGCGTCTAAAATGGTTTCTTACCCTATGGTGCATTAGGCGTATACCGTGCACATATCATCTATCAAAACTAACACTGTCTCTAAACGTACCGAAGCAAGATTCAATATGACACACAACATCAAGGAGTTATATCAGGTGCGTCCTAGTTAATTTTTGAGCATATTGTATGTTCCATGCAAACCGTGCATCTATCTCGCATCAAGATTAGCACTACCTCCAAACAGACCAAACCGAGCTTTCACTTGAGTCCCTTGACCTAGGAGTACCACCGGGTGTGTCCAAAACGGTTTCTTATCCTATGGTGCATTAAGTGCAAACTGTGCACCTATCTTGCACCGAAACTAACACTGTCTCTAAACAGACCGAAGTGAGATTCCATATGACATATGTCATCTAGGAATTTCATCTCGTGCGTCAAAATTGATTTCTGAGCATATGGTATGTTCCATGCAAATCGTGCACCTATCTTGCATCAAGATTAGCACTATCTCTAAACAGACAGAACCGAGCCTCCACTTGAGCCTCTTCACCTAGGAGTACCAACACGTGCTTCCAAAATGGTTTCTTAGACTTTGGTGCATTAGGCGCAAACCGTGCACATATCTTGCACCGAAACTAATACTGTCTCTAAGCACACAAAAGCGAGATTCCATATGACACACGCTATCAAGGAGTTCTATCGGGTGTGTCCAAATTAATTTCTAAGCATATGGTACATTCCATGCAGACCGTGCATCTATCTTGCATCAAGATTAGCACTATCTCCAAATAGACCAAACCAAGCTTTCACTTGAGCCTTTTACCTAGGAGTACCACCGGGTGCATCTAAAATGGTTTCTTAGCCTATGCTGCATTATGTGCAAACCTTGCACGTATCTGAGCAAGATTCCGTATGACACACGTCATATAGGAGTTCCATTGGGTGCGTCCAAATTGATTTCTAAGCATATGGTATGTTCCTTGCAAATCATGCACCTATCTTGCATCAAGATTAGCACTATATCCAAATAGATCAAACCGAGCTTTCACTTGAGCCTCTGCACCGAAGTACCAACAGGTGCTTCCAAAATGGTTTCTTAGACTATGGTGCATTGGGCGCAAACCCTGCACATGTCTTGCACCAAAACTAACACTATTTCTAAACAGACCAAAGTGAGATTCCATTTGACACATGTCATCAAGGAGTTCCATCGGGTGCATCCAAATTGATTTCCAAGCATATGGTATGTTCCATGCAAACCGTGCTCCTATCTTGCATCGAGATTAGCACTATCTCCAAACAGACCGAACCGAGCTTCCACTTGAGCCTCTTCATCTAGGAGTACAAACAGGTGTGTCAAAAATGGTTTCTTAGAATATGGTGCATTAGGCACAAACTATGCACCTATCTTGCACCGAAACTAACATTGTCTCCAAACAGACCAAAGCGAGATTCCATATGACACACATTATCTAGGAGTTCTATTGGGTGCGTCCAAATTGATTTCTTAACATAGGGTACGTTGCATGCAAACTGTGCAACTATTTTGCATCAAGATTAGCACTATATCCGAACAAACCAAATTGATCCTACACTTGAGCCTCTTCAACTACGAGTACCATCGGGTGCGTCTAAAATTGTTTCTTAGCCTATGGTGCATTAGGCATAAACCGTGCACATATCTTCTACCAAAACCAACACTGTCTCTAAACGAACCGAAGCAAGATTCCATATGACACAAATCATCAAGGAGTTATATCAGGTGCGTCCTAATTGATTTCTAAGCATATCGTATGTTCCTTGCAAACCGTGCATCTATCTTGCATCAAGATTAGCACTATCTCCAAATAGACCGAACCGAGCATCCACTTGAGCCCCTTCACCTAGGAGTACCAACAAGTGCGTCCAAAATGGTTTCTTAGACTATGGTGCATTAGGTCCAAACTGTGCACCTATCTTGCATCAAAACTAGCAATGTCATGTGTTGTGTGCACCCACGATCAAGTACCCAATGCCTTCCTCCAGCTTTATAATTTATCTACAAAACAAATCAATGTTTCTTAGGTACCCATACTTGTTTGGGTCTTTGGAGGTTAGTGACTAAGCTTTTTGGTACCCAAATGGCCTTCTTATTTGGACCCACAATTGGTGTATCAACAAACTTAGCATGCACACCCTTCTCACCCTTGGTAAGCACGCAACAAGAATCAAATGGAATGTAAGATACATTAGCATTTTTCTTGTTCTTGTTAACTTTATTGCAATTAAGCTCTAGGTGCCCAACTTGCTTGCATTTGTTGGAATACCAACTGTTGCACTTCACAAAGCTAGGCTTGTGAGTTGCAAAGGCCGCCTTGCCTTTCTTGGGGGTATAGCATAATCCCTCTTTGTTGAGAGAAAACCTTTGACTACGCAAGCACTTTAGCAAGCGGGCCTCACCACCATAGGCCTTGCCTAGGGCGTGAGTGAGCTCATCCACCTCTCTCTTGAGAGTCTCATTCTCAACCTTTAGTGAGGTATCACAAGTGACACTCTAGAAGTAGAGGTAGAGTTGGTGGTGGTGCATGAAGACCTACAAGAAGAGTTAGTGGCAACAACAATAGGTGGGTTGGGTGATTCTTTAATTAAGTCACAAGTTGTGCCCACATCACATGATACAACAACCTTTTCCCTGTTCTCTTCTAACAACAAGGAGTGAGCTTTCTCAAGCTTGGTGTGAGCCTTGCCAAGCTTCTCATGGGCTTCCACTAGCCTCTCATGATTAACATTGAGCTCATCAAAGGATTGCTCAAGAGCTTTTAACTTCTTGGCCAATTCTTTGCACTTCTTGTTTTTAGATTGAATGAGAGATTCGGCTTGTTCTAACATGTCCATGAGTTGTTCATTAGTGAATTTATTTTCATCATCACTATCACTATCATGTTCATGTTCACTTTCACTTTCATCATATTGTACCTTGTGGCACTTGGCCATGAAGCATGAAGGAGTGTCGAAGAGTGATGGCTTGTTGATAGCAATGCTTGCAAGTGCCTTCTTTTTGGATGATTTGTCATCATCGCTTGAGTCATCATCCGAAGAGGCATCACTATCCCATGTCACAACATAGGATCCACCCTTCTTCTTCTTCTTGAAGACCATCTTCTTCTCTTTCTTTTCTTTGTTCTCCTTCTTGTTCTTCTTGTTATGCTCATCATTGTCACTATTGTAAGGACAATCCACCACAATATGATCAGGGCTCTTGCACTTGTAGCATAGACTCACATATTCCTTGTTCTTGGAGTTGTCCCTTCTCTTCCTTGTATGGTAGCCCTTTTTCTTCATCATCTTGCCAAACTTGCGGACAAAGAGTGCTAGTGCTTCATCATCACTATCATCATTGGAACACTCCTCATCACTTGATTCTTCCTTGTTCTTGCTCTTGGATGAAGAGCTAGCCTTGAATGCTCAACTCTTCTTCTTCTTATCATCATCATCCTTCTTCATGACCTCATCATCATCATTGTCATTATATTGATCTTCGGTCATGACATCTCCAAGTACCTCATTGAGAGATACACCTGTCAATCCACCTCTAAAGATGATTGTTCTCAATGTCTTGAACCTCTTGGGCAAGCACATCAAGAACTTGTGAATGAAGTCCTCATCCTTCACTTTCTCACCAAGGCCCTTGAGGTCATTGATGATGACTTGGAGCCTATAGAACATTTCTGGAATTGACTCATCATCCTTCATATTGAAGTTTGATAGCTTGTCCTTGAGCATGTACAACTTGACACTTTTTACCGTTGTAGTTCCCTCATATGTTTCTTCTAGCCTTGTCCACACTTCTTGCCTTCTCAAGATCTTTGACTTGTTCAAATACCTTTGAATCAATGTCATTATAGTTGTGTTGAGAGCCATTGTATTGCATTGCTTGTTTGCTATCTCATTGTCGGTGGGGTTAGCGGGGTCAAGGATAACAAAATCATTCTCCGTGACTTCCCACACTCTATCATTGATTGATCCAAGATACATTTTCATTTTTCTCTTCCAATAGTCAAAAGAACTTGTTCCATCAAAGAACGGTGGTTTGCCCCCAACATGGTTGAACACTATTTGAGCCATAATTTGAGCACTGAGGTTGTTAAGC
Source organism: Sorghum bicolor (assembly GCF_000003195.3). Lineage (NCBI taxonomy): Eukaryota > Viridiplantae > Streptophyta > Magnoliopsida > Poales > Poaceae > Sorghum > Sorghum bicolor. The sequence continues at coordinate 34,898,977 of NC_012871.2, forward strand.
CTTCACAAAACTGTGACCACGGCTCCGATACCACTTGAAAGGTCCTAATATGGCTAGAGGGGAGGTGAATAGCCTATTTAAAAATCTACAAACTCATAGAGCAAGAGGTTAGTAGATAACAAGCATAGCTTTTTGCTCTAGCTCTAAAGGGGTGTTTGCCAGCCACCTATCCAACAATTCTAGTTGCTATGATCACTATGCACACAAGAGCTATGTCACTACTTACACTAGAGAGCTATCTAAAGTTTCTATACAAGTAAGTAAGCTACTCTAGTTTGCGGGAATGTAAGAGAGAGATGGTTTGATCTTTATACCGCCGCATAGAGGGGATGAACCAATCAATAATATGAAGTCCAATCACCAAGAGAAATCCAATGAACAATCACAATGGAGACACACAATTTTCTCCCAAGGTTCACGTGCTTGCTGGCACGCTACGTCCCTATTGTGTCGACGAACACTTGGTGGTTCGGCGGCTAAGAGGCGTAGCACGAACCTTGTCCTCACTAGGACACCGCAAGAACTGACCCACAAGTGAGGTAACTCAATGACACGAGCAATCCACTAAAGTTACCTTTCGGCTCTCCACAGGGAAGGTACAAGACCCCTCACAATCACCAGGAGATAGCCACGAACAATCACTAACTCATGCTAATGCTCCTCCACTGCTCCAAGTCGTCTAGGTGGCGGCAACCACCAAGAGTAACAAGAAAACCGCAGCCAAATCGATCCCCAAGTGCCACTAGATGCAATCACTCAAGCAAATGCACTTGGAATCACTCTCAATCTCACAAAGATGAATAATCTATGAAGGAGATGAGAGGGAGGTGTTTGCTTAGGCTCACAAGGATTCAAGTATGCTAGAATGCCAAGAGAGTGAGCCCTAAGTCGGCCAACAACTATTTATAAGCTCCTCAAAACAAACAGAGCCATTGGCTCTTTCACTGGGCTAAAAACGGGGTCACTTGATGAACCACAGGGGGCACCGGACGCTCAACCCCTGTGTCTGGTGCTCTAGAAATAGCCACGTGTTGCCCTATCCACTTTCGCATGTTGATCTCTAACGGTCACCTGTAGAGCACCGGACGCGCTCAAGTTGGCACCGGACGCGTCTGGTACTCACCGAACTTAAACTCAGGGAGGTTTGCAAACTCGCGGGGTCACTGGACGCTGAGCACAGACCGTCCGGTGCTCACTGGTCTCATACCTAGAGAGCATTGCAAAAGCGTAGAACACTGGACTCAAAACACCGGACGCTTAAATAGGATCTAACCTGCGTCCGGTGTTGGGCGTCCGGTGCCGAGCTAGGCACTGCCTACACACCGAATGCACAGACACAGCGTCCGGTGCCTCTGAACCAGCGTCCGGTGAGTGTTTCTCAGCGAGAAACACACCCGCGACTTCTTCAATTTTCCCACCAGTGCAATAGAAAAATTGCACGTCATTTTCTCAAAAAAGCACCGAATCCCGCCGAGCAAGCTCGGTGGGAGGGGGAGAGGAACCCATCCTCTCTCTACCCTTCAAACTTCACCTCCTTTTCAAAGTGTGCCAACACCACAATGTGCAAACCAACATGTGCACGTGTGTTAGCATTTTCACAAACATTTTCTTCAAAGGAGTTAAGTTAGCTCACTAGGTTCTAAATGCATGCACATGAATAATGACACCTAGTGGCACTTGATATCCGCTTAGCCAAAGAATTCCCCTCTTTATAGTATGGCTATCTATCCTAAATGTGATCACACCCTCTATGGTGTCTTGATCACTAAAACCAAAACCCAAAGCAATATCTTTGCCTTGATCTCCATAGGGTTTTGTTTTTCTCTTTCTTCTTTTCTAAGTCGAGCACTTGATCATCCTGTGGTCATCACCATCATAATCATGATCATCTCTTGCTCCATCACTTGGCATGTACCAACCTCATTAAGTCTACACACACTTAGTATAGAGGTTAGTACAAGGGTTTCATCAATTATCCAAAACCAAACAAAGGCTTTCGACAGTTTGCGCCTAATGCACCATAGTCTAAGAAACCATTTTGGACACACCTGTTGGTACTCCTACGTGAAGAGGCTCAAGTGGAAGCTCAGTTCGGTCTTTTTGGAGATAGTGCTAATCTTGATGCAAGATAGGTGCACAGTTTGCATGGAACATACCATATGCTCAAAAATCAATTTGGACGCACTAGATGGAAGACCTAGATGATGTGTGTCATATGGAATCTCGCTTTGGTCTGTTTGGAGACAGTGTTGGTTTCGGTGCAAGATATGTGCACAATTTGCACCTAATGCACCATAGGCTGAGAAACCATTTTAGACGCACCTGATCGTACTCCTTGGTGAAGAGGCTCAAGTGGAAGCTCAATGTGGTCTGTTTGGAGATAGTGCTAATCTTGATGCTAGATAGGTGCACAGTTTGCATGGAACATACCATATGCTCGGATATCAATTTGGACGCACCCAATGGAACTCCTAGATGACGTGTGTCATATGGAGTCTTGCTTCGGTTTGTTTAGAGATAGTGTTAGTATCGGTGCAAGATAGTTGCACAGTTTGCACCTAATGCACCATAGGCTAAGACACCATTTTGGATGCACTTGATGGTACTCCTAGGTGAAGAGGCTCAAGTGAAAGCTCGGTATGATCTGTTTGGAGATAGTGCTAATTTTCATGTAAGATAGTTGCATGGTTTGCTTGGAACGTACCATATGCTTGAAAATCAATTTGGACACACCCGATGGAACTCCTAAATGATGTGTGTCATATGTAATCTCGCTTTGGTCCATTTTGAGAAAGAGTTAGTTTTGGTGTAATTTGCGCCTAATGGACCATAGGCTAAGAAACAATTTTAGATGCACCCGATGGTACTCCTAGGTAAATGGGCTCAAGTAAAAGCTCAGTTTGGTCTGTTTGGAGATTGTGCTAATCTTGATGCAAGATAGTTGCACGGTTTGCATGGAACTTACTATATGCTCGGAAATCAATTTGGACGCACCCAGTGGAACTCCTAGATGACGAGTGTCATATGGAATATCGCTTCGGTCTATTTGGAGACAGTGTTAGATTCGGTGCAAGATAGCTGCACGGTTTGTGCCTAATGCACCATCGGCTAAGAAACAATTTTGGACGCACCCGATGGTACTCCAAGGTAAGGGTCTCTAGTGAAAGGTTCGTTTGGTCTGTTCGAAGATAGTGCTAATCTTTATGCAAGATAGGTGCACGATTTGCATGGAATGTACCATATGCTCAGAAATCAATTTGGACGCACCCGATGAACTCCTAGATGACGTGTGTCATATGGAATCTCACTTCGGTCCGTTTGGAGATAGTGTTCATTTCTGTGCAAGATTGGTGCATGGTTTGCGCCTAATGCACCATAGGCTAAGAAACTATTATGGAAGCACCCGATGGTACTCCTAGTTGAAGAGGCTCAAGTGAAAGCTTGCTACGATCTGTTTGGAGATAGTGCTAATCTTCAAGTAAGATAGGTGCACGGTTTGTATGGAACATACCATATGCTTGAAAATCAATTTGGACGCACCCGATAGAACTCCTTGATGATGTGTGTCATGTGATATCTCACTTTGGCCTATTTGCAGATAGTATTAGTTTCAGTGCAAGATAGGTGCATGGTTTGTGCCTAATGCACCATACTCTAAGAAGATATTGCACGGTTTGTGACTAATGCATCATACTCTAAGAAATGATTTTGGACGCACCCGATGGTACTCCTAGGTGAAGGGGCTCAAGTGAAAGTCCAGTTTTGCCGGTTTGGAGATAGTGCTAATCTTGATGCAAGATAGGTGCACGGTTTGCATGGAATGTACCATATGCTCAGAAATCAATTTGGATGCACCCGATAGAACTTCAAGATGACGTGTGTCATATGGAATCTCACTTCGGTCCATTTGGAGATAGTGTTAGTTTTGGTGCAAGATTGGTACACTGTTTGTGTCTACTGCACCATAGGCTTAGAAACCGTTGTGGAAGCACCCAATGATACTTCTATGTGAAGAGGCTCAAGAGGCTCAAGTGAAAGCTCGGTACAATCTATTTAGAGATAGTGTTAGTTTTGGTGCAAGATAGGTGCACGGTCTGTGCCTAATGCACCATACTCTAAGAAAACATTTTTGATGCACCTGATGGTACTCCTAGCTGAAGAGGCTCAAGTGGAAGCTCGGTTCGGTCTATTTGGAGATAGTGCTAATCTTGATGCAAGATAGTTGCACGGTTTGCATGGAGCGTACCATATGCTCGAAAATCAATTTGGACGCACCTAATGGACCTCCTATATGACATGTGTCATATAGAATCTCGTTTTGGTCTATTTGGAGATAGTGTTAGTTTTGGTGCAAGATATTGCACGGTTTGTGCCTAATGCACCATAGGCAAAGAAACCATTTTGGACGCACCTGAAAGGATCAAGATGCCTAAGAGGGGGGGTGAATTGGGCTTCTCTAAAAATTTAAGCAACCTATAAGCTCCAATTCAACCCCTTGTGCCTAGTGTAACCTAGAGAGCTACCGGATAAAAGTTTTGCAACCTAATTCCAATTCTATTCTAGCATGGTAAATCTAAGAATGTAAAAACACAAAGTAATTGCTAGAATGTAAAGGAGTAGTGGAAGAAAGTGCTCGGCGATGTTTTGCCGAGGTATCGGAGAGTCGCCACTCTCCACTAGTCCTCGTTGGAGCACCCGCGCAAGGGTCTTGCTCCCCCTTGGTTCGCGCAAGGACCAAGTGCTCTCTACGGGCTGATTCTTCGACACTCCGTCGCGGTGAATCGCCCAAAACCACTCACAAGCTTGACACGAGCCACCCACAAGAACTCCGGGCGGTCTTCGTGCCTCCAATCACCACTGAACCGTCTAGGTGATGGCGATCACCAAGAGTAACAAGCAAAGAACTCTCACTTGACCCAAACAAGGCTCTAGAGAGTGGTGGATGCACACTTGACTCTTGGAACTCACTAGAGAAGGATTCTCTCAAGAAATCACTCAAATCTCAATCCTCTCTAGGCTCTTGCTACTCTCTTGCTCCATAACAAGTTTCTCTGATGTTCAAATGGGCAAGAGAGCTCTCATGGACGAGGTGGAGGAGTATAAATAATATCCACCAAGTCCAAAGGTCGGCCAACCGTTTTCCACTGAAAACAGGGTCACCGGACGCACATTATGTTGCACCGGACGCACTGCACCGAGCGTCCGGTGCTACATAACGGCTAACTGTACTTCCTTCTAACAGGTCACCGGACGCTAACTTCCAGCGTCCGGTGCACCGTCCGGTGCTCGGGGAAACATTACATGCTCCCTGCGCATGGGACCGGACGCTACCCGGCGCGTCCGGTGCTAGCGTCCGGTGCTCGGGGAAGGCTTGCAACCTCCCTGGGTATGGGACCGGACGCTACCCGGTGCGTCCGGTGCTAGCGTCCGGTGCCTAACCCTAAGCACGACACTGTTCCAACGGCTAAGGACCTCACCGGACGCAGGGCACCCAAACTTCGTCGAAACGCGATCGCTCCAACACGAAGTTTGTTCCTCTCGATCTAAGGACTATCTCTGAGCTGCCTAGTGCTAGGTTTACCAAGTGTGCACCACACCTAAACCTAAAGCCTTGCCTAAGTCAAGCTACTAGATCAAAGCCACTCTTAATAGTACGGTCAAAGGAAAACAAAGTCCTAAACTACGCTAAGTGCCCTTCTTCACCATATGGCACTTAGAACTAGTCTAGTCTTGATGATGTCCATCCATCCTTTGAAAACCAAAAACGATTTCCACTATTAAGTAGGCATGTACGTCCCTGTCCATCGAGTACCTATTTACCATGACCTTACCTATGACTTTGCCTCTGCAAAACACACGTTAGTCATAGTAATCGACAATGTCATTAATCACCGAAATCTCTAGGGGCCTAGATGCTCTTTCAGCACCTATTGGTACTACTAGGTGAAGAGGCTCAAGTGGAAGCTCGGTTCGGTCTGTTTGGCGACAGTGCTAATCTTGATGCAAGATAGGTGCACAGTTTGCATGGAATATCCCAGATGCTTGGAAATCAAATTGGATGCACCCGATGGAACTCCTAGATGAAGTGTGCCATATGGAATCTCGCTTCGGTCCGTTTGGAGACAATATTAGTTTCATTGCAAGATAGGTGCACAGTTTGCGCCTAATGCACCATAGTCTAAGAAACCATTTTTTACACACCTGTTGGCACTCCTGGGTGAAGAGGCTCAAGTGGAATCTCGGTTTGGTCTATTTGCAGATAGTGCTAGTCTTGATGCAAGATAGGTGCATGCTTTGCATGGAACATACCATATGCTTGGAAATCAATATGGACGCACCTCATGAAACTCCTAGATGACGTGTGTCATATGAAATCTCGCTTTGGTCTATTTGGAGATAGTGTTAGTTTCGGTGCAAGATATATGCACGGTTTGTACCAAATGCACCATAGGCTAAGAAACCATTTTAGAAGCACCCGATGGTACTCCTAGGTGAAGAGGCTCAAGTGGAAGCTCGGATTGGTCGATTCAGAGATATTGCTAATCTTGATGCAAGATAGGTACACTATTTGTGTGGAACATATCATATGCTCGGAAATCAATTTGGACACACCCAATGAAACTCCTATATGACGTGTGTCATATGGAATCTTGCTTCGGTCTTTTTAGAGACTGTTAGTTTCACTGCAAGATAGGTGCATGGTTTGCGCCTAATGTGATGTGTGTCACATGGAATCTAGCTTCGGTCTGTTTGGAGATAGTGTTAGATTCAGTGCAAGATAGGTGCACGGTTTGCGCCTAATGCACCATAGGCTAAGAAATGATTTTTGACGCACCCGATGGTACTCCTAGGTAAAGGGGCTCAAGTGAAAGCTCGGTTTGGTCTGTTTGGAGATAGTGCTAATCTTGATGCAAGATAGGTGCACGGTTAGCATGGATGTACCATATGCTCAGAAATCAATTAGGATGCACCCGATAGAACTCCTAGATGACGTGTGTCGTACGGAATCTCACTTTAGTCCATTTGGAGATAGTGTTAGTTTTGGTGCAAGATAGGTGCACGGTTTCCGCCTAATGCACCATAGGCTCACAAACCATTGTGGAAGCACCCGATGGTACTCCTAGGTGAAGAGGCTCAAGTGAAAGCTCGGTACGATCTGCTTGGAGATAGTGCTAATCTTCATGTAAGATAGGTGCATGGTTTGCATGGAACATACCATATGCATGAAAATCAATTTGGACGCACCCGATAGAACTCCTAGATGATGTGTGTCATCTGATATCTCGTTTTGGTCTGTTTGAAGATAGTGTTAGTTTCGGTGCAAGATAGTGTATCGTTTGTGCCTAATGCACCATACTCTAAGAAGATATTTCACGATTTATGCCTAATGCACCATACTCTAAGAAACGATTTTGGATGCACCCGATGGTACTCCTAGGTGAAGGGTCTCAAGTGAAAGCTCGGTTTGGTCTGTTTGGAGATAGTGCTAATCCTGATGCAAGATATTTGCATGGTTTGCGTAGAATGTCCCATATGCTCGGAAATCAATTTGGACGCACCCGATGGAATTCCTAGATGACGTGTGTCATATGGAATCTCGCTTCGGTCTGTTTGGAGACAGTGTTAGTTTCGGTGGAATATAGATGCACGGATTGCGCCTAATGCACCATAGGCTAAGAAATCATTTTGGATGCACCTATTGGTACTCCTAGGTGAAGAGGCTCAAGTGGAAGGACGGTTCGGTCTGTTTGGCGATAGTGCTATCCTTGATGCAAGATAGGTGCATGGTTAGCATGGAATGTCCCATATGCTCGGAAATAAATTTGGATAGACCCGATGGAACTCCAGATAATGTGTATCGTATGGAATCTCGCTTGGAGACAATATTAGTTTTAGTGCAAGATAGGTGCACAGTTTGCACCTAATGCACCATAGTCTAAGAAACCATTTTGAATGCACCTGTTGGTACTGTTAGTTGAAGAGGCTCAAATGGAAGCTCGGTTTGGTCTATTTCGAGACAGTGCTAATCTTAATGCAAGATGGGTGCACAGCTTGCATGAAACGTACCATGTGCTCAGAAATCAATTTGGACGCACCCGTTGGAACACCTAGATGACGTGTATCTTATGGAATCTCGTTCGGTATATTTAGAGAGTGTTAGTTTCAGTGCAATATAGGTGCACGGTTTGCGCCTAATGCACCAGAGGCTAAAAAACCATTTTGGACACACTCAATGGTACTCCTAGGTGAAGAGGCTCAAGTGAAAGCTCGGTTTGGTCTATTTGGAGATAGTGCTAGTCTTGATGCAAGATAGGTGTACAGTTTGCATGGAAAGTACCATATGCTCAGAAATCAATTTGGACACACCTGATGGAACTCGTAGATGATGTATGTCATATGGAATCTCGCTTTGGTCCGTTTTAAGATAGTGTTAGTTTTGGTGCAAGATAGGTGCACAGTTTGCGCCTAATGCACCATAGTCTAAGAAACTATTTTGGAAAATCTGTTGGTACTCAAAGGTGAAGAGGCTCAAGTGGAAGCTTGGTCCGGTCTGTTTGGAGATAGTGCTAATCTTGATACAAGATAGGTGCATGGTTTGCATGGAACGTACCATATGCTCGGAAATCAATTTGGACACACCCAATGGAACTCCTAGGTGATGTGTGTCATATGGAATCTTGCTTCAGTCCGTTTGGAGACAATATTAGTTTTTGTGCAAGATAGGTGCACAGTTTGCACCTAATGCACCATAGTCTAAGAAACCATTTTGAACGCACCTATTGATACTCCTAGGTGAAAGGTCCAAATGGCTAGAGGGGGGTGAATAGCCTATTTAAATTTTCTACAAACTTCAACTAGACAAGTTGATTAGTAAAACAAATGGCGAAGCAATTCTAGCACTAGCTCAACTAAGCTATGCAAGCCACCTATACAAACTAGTACAAGGCTAAACACTAAAGCACAACAACAAGAGAACTAAGCTAAACAAGCTACACAACTAGCAAGGTATGCACAAAAGTAAAGGAGAGGTGAGTGATTATTATACCGACGTTGTAGAGTAGAAATATAGTCAATCAATCAATCAAAACTATAAGAGAATCTTCGGCAAGAGATGACACAAGATTTTTTACCGAGGTTCACTTGCTTCCCGGGAAGCTAGTCCTCGTTGTGGCGATACACCCACTTGATGGATCACGAGCTAATTGGCAATCCAAAGCCAAACCCTCAGCGGGTGCCGCACATCCACTCACAAGATGGGGATCCTCCAAGCCACGAGCAATCCACTAGAGTAGCCAATTGCGATCTCATGCGGTGAAGGCTCAAGAACCCCTCACAAGTCACTTGGTGAGGCTCGAAACAATCTCCAATCACGAGCTCAACACCATCGCTGCTCCAAGCCATCTAGGGCGTCGGGAAACACCCAAGAGTAACAAGAAATCCGCAGCAAACTCAAGAATCAAGTGCCACTAAATGCAACTCTCAAAGCAATGCACTTGAATCTCACTCAATCTCACTAGGATGAGCAATGAAGCAAGGAGATGAGTGGAGGGAGTGTTCTCTAGCTCAATGTATGTCTCAAGTAATCAAATGTGCAAGAGAGAACCTCCCAAAGCCGGCCACCAACTAATTATAAGCCCCTCAAAGAAACTAGCCGTTGGCCACTTTCACTGGGCTGAAATCGAGGGCACCGGACGCTACTAAGTGAGCACCGGACGCTCGACCCCCTGCGTCCGGTGCACTGGGGTTGGCCACGTGTCCTTCCTTGATTTCGCGTGTCAGTTTCTAACGGCTACCTGCAACACACAGGACGCTCTGCAAGTCCACACCGGACGCGTCCGGTGCACACCGGACTCATGTGCAGAGAGTTCCGCAAACCGTAGGGTCATCGGACGCTAAGCTAGTCCACACCGGACGCGTCCGGTGCTCACCGGACTCATGCGCAGAGAGGGTTGCAAAAACCTCCTCACACCGGACGCAACCCACCGGACTCTCTCCGGTGCGTCCGGTGCACACTGCTACACCTGACAGCACACCGGATGCTAAAGGCCAGCGTCTGGTGCCTCCGCGCTGAGCGTCCGGTGAGTGTTTTCTCACTGAGAACACTCCCGCGACTTCTCCAAAATTCCCACCGGCGCAATAGAAAATATACACTTAGTTTTCTCAAAAGCGCCGAATCCCCCTTTGGAGGGAGAGAGGAACCCACACCTCTCTCAACCCTAGGAACTCCACCTCCTTTGCAAATGTGCTAACACCAACAAGTGTCCACCACCAAAGTGCATGTGTGTTAGCTTTTCACAAACTTTTTCACCAAAGGAGTTAAGTTAGCACTTTACTAGATCCTAATGCATAAGCTCAAGATATGGACCTAGTAGCACTTGATTCGAGAGATAACCGTGATTTCCCCTCTTGATAGTCGGCTATCTATCCTAAATCTGGTCAATCACTTCTCTACTCATCTTAGACCGGCAAAAGTAAAACCCTATGTTTATACCTTTGCCTTGATAACTTTTGCTCCTCATCTATCACCATGATCTTCACTTCATGCTTCATCCCTTTGTGATCATGTGGCCACCTCTCCATGCCACCATGCACCTTCATCACATGTGTTGCTATGCCTAACTATAATCACTTAAACACAAGACATTAGCAACTTGGTGTCATTAATTGCCAAAACCAAACTTGGGCTTTCAATCTCCCCCTTTTTGGTAATTCATGACAACCATTACAAAGATATGAAATCAAATGATAATGAACTTGAATTGCTTGTCCAAAGCATTTTAATCATGAGACAAGGTTGGACAAACATTTCAATTTCGGTTTTGGTATTACTAGCTTCCCCTACATATGTGCTTCCATGAGTTTGGTTCAAGTTTGCACATATGCATGAATTAGAATTTTGGGAGATTTATTACTACCAAAAATGATGCTAAGGTATATAGAATGGACCTTTGAAGCGTGATACCAATCGGAGTTGCCAATATACCATCCTTAGCACCAATGTAGCTAGACATACATCGAAACTCAAGATACCTCGTGAGATCACATTATATGTCTAGATACCACATAAAAATAAAACTCTATGCTAGAATTCAAAGCATCATTCAAGTTCTATTTCTAGCAAGCACCTAACAAACAAGAGTGGTGAAATTAACCTTGCAATGCAACACAACATTATGTTAGTGCACATTCAAATGCAACAAATGGTTCATGAGCTTGCTCCCCCTATTTGTGTGCTCAAGTTTTAATTTAATTTTCCAAAAGTTATCTCTCCCCCTTAAGCACTTTTCTCCCCCTTTATGACTTTATCTTTGTTTCTCTCCCCCTTTGTCATCAATGACCACAAAGGTTCAAATTTTAGTGAGAATTAAGTCAATCAATGTGAGGGTCAAAAAATGGTTCAATCTAGATCACTTGCCTAAAACATGTAATTCGGTTTGATCCAAGGACAAGCTTTTTCACACCTCATGAAGTATAAGGGTTATCTTGACCATGTTGAATTACACATCATAAGCTCATATTCTAGATTCAACACTAGGCTTGCAAGCTCACCAACATGTCATATGCTACCACTAGATCAATCAATCATAGAAACAATAGTGGTACCATACATACATTAAATTCTTTTGTTTTTCATGAATGAGCCTATTGTCATGCAAACATGTCTATATGTTCTAAACAAGTCCTTAGCAAAGTATGAATGCTATGTCAACCAACTTTACCTTGCTTTGTTGGAGGAGAGGCATGTCATATATAGATGTAGTGGTGCACTCATCTCAAGTTGGAGAAGTCAAGTATGTTCAATTCATTTCTCAACTTGCAAAATCTCTTCTCATCAAGTGGCTTTGTGAAGATGTCGGCTAGTTGATCTTCGGTGCCAATGCTTTCAATGCTAATATCACCCTTTTGTTGATGATCTCTTATGAAATGGTGCCTTATGTCAATGTGCTTGGTTCTTGAATGTTGAACCGGATTTTGTGTCATCTTGATTGCACTCTCATTGTCACATAGGAAAGGCACATTCTTGAATTTAATTCCAAAGACATTCAAGGTAGCTTTCATCCAAAGAAATTGTGCACAACAACTATCGGCACTATTGTATTCAGCCTCGGCGGTTGATAGTGCAACACTATTTTATTTCTTTGATGACCATGAAACTAGAGACCTTCCTAGCAATTGACAAGTGCCACTTGTGCTCATTCTATCAATTTTGCATCCACCATAGTCGGAGTCCGAATATCCAATCAACTCAAAGTTAGACCCCTTGGGATACCATAATCCAACATCATGAGTGCCCTTAAGATACCTCAATATCCTCTTGGTTGCCTTCAAGTGAGTTTCTCTAGGTGAAGCTTGGTATCTTGCACATTTGCACACACTAAACATTACATCCGGCCTTGATACGGTGACATAGAGCAAACTTCCAATCATGGACCGGTATAGCTTTTGATCTACCATGTTGCCACTTGCATCACTACCTAATTGATCATTTGTGCCCATAGGTGTGCTCATTGGTTTAGCTTCTTGCAACCCAAACTTCTTGATCATGTCCTTGACATACTTTCCTTGACTTACAAAAGTGCCATTCTTCATTTTCTTGATTTGAAGTCCAAGGAAGTAACTAAGCTCTCCAATCATGGACATCTCAAACTCATTTGCCATCATTCTTCCAAACTCTTCACAAAAGTCTTGATTGGTTGATCCAAAGATGATATCATCAACATAGATTTACAACACAAACAAGTCATTGCCTAACTTCTTGGTGAAGAGGGTAGTGTCAATCTTTCCCATCTTGAACCCTTTAGAGAGAAGGAAATCTCTCAATCTCTCATACCATGCTCTAGGTGCTTGCTTCAAACCATACAATGCCTTCTTGAGCTTGTAAACATGGTTGGGTTTCTTGTCATCTTCAAAACCGGGAGGTTGTTCAACATAAACCAACCCATTGATGTATCCATTGAGAAATGCACTCTTCACATCCATTTGATAGAGCTTGATGTTGTGGGCACAAGCATAGGCTAATAATATTCTAATTGCCTCCAATCTTGCAACCGGTGCATATGTTTCTCCAAAGTCAAGACCTTCAACTTGAGTGTAGCCTTGTGCTACTAATCTTGCTTTGTTTCTCACAACCACACCATCTTGATCTTGCTTGTTTCTAAAGACCCACTTGGTACCAATCACATTGTAGTTCTTTGGTCTCTCAACAAGCTCCCACACTTGATTTCTTGTGAAGTTGTTCAATTCTTCATGCATGGCATTTACCCAATCGGAATCCTTCAATGCATCTTCTATTTTCTTTGGCTCCTCAAATGAGACAAATGAGTAGTGCTCACAAAAGGATGCTAGCCTTGATCTTGTTTGTACACCACTTTGAATACCACCAATGACTTGATCCAATGGATGATCCCTTGCTATGCTTGTAGGTTGGAGTATTGGGAGTTGATTGCTTCCACTAGCTTGATTTTGATTTTGGTCATCATCATGAAAACCACTAGTACTAGCTTGATTTGTATCAATTTTCACTTCTTGATTGATCATGTGAATGTCATTATCATCATCAACTTGCCTTGGCCTTATGTCACCTACATCCATGTTCTTCATTGCATTTTCCAATTGATCTCCTCTCACATCATCAAGATTTTGAGATTCATTTTGAGATCCTTCGGTTTCATCAAACTCAACATCATGGACTTCTTCCAATGTGCCATTTGTCAAGTTCCAAACTCTATATGCCTTGCTTGTGGTGGAATAACCAAGTAAGAACCCTTCATCACATTTCTTCTCAAACTTGCTCAATCTAGTGCCTTTCTTGAGAATGTAGCATTTGCAACCAAACACTCTAAAGATGCAATGTTGGGCTTTCTTCCATTCAATAGCTCATATGGTGTCTTCCCAAGCTTCCCATGGCAATAGAGACGGTTGCTACAATAGCAAGCCGTGTTGATAGCTTCACTCCAAAATGAATGGCTAACATTGTATTCACTAAGCATTGATCTAGCCATATCGATCAAGGTTCTATTCTTCCTTTCCACCACACCATTGGATTGAGGAGTGTATGTTGGAGAGAATGGATGTCCAATGCCAAGATCATCACATAATTCCTCAATTCTTGTGTTCTTGAATTCACTACCATTGTCACTTCTAATCTTGTTGATAGTGGTTTCAAACTCATTTTGCACCCTCTTGACAAAAGACTTGAATAGATCACAAACATCACTCTTGTCATAGAGGAAGAACACCCAAGTGTATCTAGTGTAGTCATCAACTATCACAAAACCATACTTGTTGCCACCAATGCTAGTATATGTTGTTGGCCCAAATAAATCCATGTGCAATAGCTCAAATGCCTTTGATGTGCTCATTTCACTTTTCTTAGGATGTGCATTTCCAACTTGCTTTCCGGCTTGACAAGCACTACATGGTTTATCCTTCTCAAAGGTGACATCCTTCAAGCCTCTAACTAAGTCATGCCTCAATAGTTTGTTCAATTGTTTCATTCCAACATGACCAAGCCTTCTATGCCACAACCAACCCAAACTTGATTTGCTAATTAGGCACGATGTCAATTGAGTGTCACTATCATTGAAATCAACCAAGTATAAGCTACCATGCCTAAATCCTTTGAATATCAAGTTTGATCCATCGACACTAACCACCTCAACATCATCACTACCAAAGATGCACTTGAAACCAAGGTCACAAAGTTGTGCAATTGACAAGAGATTGAAATCAAGGCTTTCAACTAGCAACACATTTGATATACTCATGTCATTTGAGATAACAATTTTACCAAGCCCTTTGACCTTGCCTTTCTTGTTGTTACCGAAAGTGATAGAATCAAAGCCACCATTTTGACTAGTATCAATTGATTTGAACATACAAGACTCCCCGGTCATATGTTGAGTGCACCCACTATCAAGCACCCAATGCCTTCCTCCGGCTTTGTAATTGACCTACAAGAAAAGATCAATTCTTTTTAGGTACCCAAACTTGATTGGGTCCTCCAAGATTAGCAACTAAGCTCTTTGGTACCCAAATGGCTTTCTTCTTTGTGCCCATCCATGGTGCACCAATGAACTTAGCATGAACACCTTTTGTACCCTTGGTAAGCACATAGAAAGAATTAAACTTGATTGAGGATACATTAGCTTTGAGTTTCTTGTTCATGCATTGTTGCTCTAAGTGACCAACTTGCTTGCAAGCTTTGCAATACCGGCCATTGTTCTTCACAAAACTAGTCTTGTGAGGAGCAAAGGCGGCCTTGCCTTTCTTGGGGTTATAGCCCAATCCCTCTTTATAGAGAGAAGCTCTTTGGCTATCCAAGCACATAAGCAAGCGGTCCTCACCACCATAAGCCTTGGCTAAGGTGTGATTGAGCTCTTTCACCTCCTTCTTGAGAATTTCATTCTCAACTTTTAGTGTGGTGTCACAAGTGAAACCATCACTACTAGATGAGGATGATGTAGATGTGCTACATGAAGGGTTAGTAGAAGCAACAACAATAGGCTTACGTAAGATATCACATGTTAGGCCTATGTTGCAAGTTTTAGCTTTCTCCATTTTAGTTGGCTCATTTTCACACTTGTTAACTAGAGAGGAATGAGCTTCTTCAAGCTTAGTGTGAGCCTTTTGAAGCTTCTTATGGTCTTCCTTTAGACTCTCATAAGATGCTCTAAGCTCATCAAGTTCTTGCTCAAGGGTTTTCTTATCCTTAAGCAAGGCCTTGCACTCCTTTCTAGTTTCTTTATAGTGATGAGTGCAATCTTCTAGCATAGTGATTAGTTCATCTTTAGTTGGTTCATCATCATCACTATCACTATCACTAGCATGGTCACTCTCATCATCGGACGATACCTTAGTGGCCTTAGCCATGAAGCATGATGGAGTGTCGAAGATGGAGCTTTTTCCTTGAATGGCAATGCTAGCATGCGCCTTCTTCTTGGTGCTCTCCTCATCACTTGAGGAGTCATCACTATCCCAAGTTGCAACATGGGCATCACCCTTCTTCTTGTTTGAGCCTTCCTTCTTTTCTTGCTTCTTCTTTTGCTTCTTTCTTTCCTTCTTGATACCATCTTCATCATCACTATCATAAGGACACTTGGCGATGAGATGATCCTTGCTATGGCATCTAAAGCACCTCATGGAATGATCATTCTTCTTGGAGGAGCTCTTCTTTCTTCTTGCTCGATAGCCCTTCTTCATAAACTTGCCAAATCTTTTGACAAGAAGAGCCATCTCCTCATCTTCATTACTATCACAAGAGCTTGCTTCTTCTTCACTTGATGATTTTTGCTTGGCTTTGCCCTTGGATGTGGAGGCCTTGAATGCCACACTTTTCTTCTTCTCATCATCTTTCTTCTCACCATCCTTCTTCTTCTTGATTAACTCATCCTTCTCATCATCTTCCCTATAAGCATCATCGGTCATCACCTCTTGGAAGACTTGTTGGGGAGTTGAATCACTAAGTGTTGTCTTGACTAGCACGGTGATCAATGTGTCAAATCTCTTGGGTAAACTTCTCAAGAACTTCATAGAAAATTGACTATCTTTTACTTCTTCCCCAAGTGCCTTGAGTTCATTCACAATGACTTGCAACCGGTGAAACATCTCTGGCACACTTTCATCTTCTTGCATCTTGAAGCTTGAGAACTTTTCTTGAAGGATGTATGCCTTGGCGGTCTTGGTACCTTTGGTGCCTTCAAATGTTTCTTCTAATTTTGCCCATGCATCATGAGCAACCTCAATGTTCTTGATTTGCTTAAAGGTTTTGTCATCAAGAGCTTCATGAAGAGCACTAATTGCAATGTCATTGCATTGAAGCTTCTTTTCTTCAACCGGTGTGGGTGCATTCTCATTTGCAACCTCAAACTTTGTTTCGGTCACCTTCCAAACTTCTCTATTGATTGACTTGAGATGGGCGGTCATCTTGACCTTCCAATAAGCATAATTTGTGCCATCAAAGTAAGGTGCCTTCTTGGTGTTGTTGATATGCAAACTAAGAGCCATTTCTTCACCGTAGGTTGTTAAGCCTCAAATAAACGGTGCCGCAGCTCTGATACCACTTGAAAGGTCCAAATGGCTAGAGGGGGGTGAATAGCCTATTTAAATTTTCTACAAACTTCAACTAGACAAGTTGATTAGTAAAACAAATGACGAAGCAATTATAGCACTAGCTCAACTAAGCTATGCAAGCCACCTATACAAACTAGTACAAGGCTAAACACTAAAGCACAACAATAAGAGAACTAAGCTAAACAAGCTACACAACTAGCAAGGTATGCACAAAAGTAAAGGAGAGGTGAGTGATTGTTATACCGACGTTGTAGAGTAGAAATATAGTCAATCAATCAATCACAACTATAAGAGAATCCTCGGCAAGAGATGACACAAGATTTTTTACCGAGGTTCACTTGCTTCCCGGCAAGCTAGTCCTCGTTGTGGCGATACACCCTTGATGGATCACGAGGTAATTGGCAATCCAAAGCCAAACCCTCAGCGGGTGTCGCACATCCACTCATAAGATGGGGATCCTCCAAGCCACGAGCAATCCACTAGAGTACCAATTGCGATCTCCCGCGGGGAAGGCTCAAGAACCCCTCACAAGTCACTTGGTGAGGCTCGAAACAATCTCCAATCACGAGCTCAACACCACCGCTGCTCCAAGCCATCTAGGGCGTCGGGAAACACCCAAGAGTAACAAGAAATCCGCAGCAAACTTAAGAATCAAGTGCCACTAAATGCAACTCTCAAAGCAATGCACTTGAATCTCACTCAATCTCACTAGGATGAGCAATGAAGCAAGGAGATGAGTGGAGGGAGTGTTCTCTAGCTCAATGTATGTCTCAAGTAATCAAATGTGCAAGAGAGAACCTCCCAAAGCCGGCCACCAACTATTTATAAGCCCCTCAAAGAAACTAGGCATTGGCCACTTTCACTGGGCTGAAATCGGGGGCACCGGACGCTACTAAGTGAGCACCGGACGCTCGACCCCCTGCGTCCGGTGCACTGGGGTTGGCCATGTGTCCTTCCTCGATTTCACGTGTCAATTTCTAACGGCTACCTGCAACACACCAGACGCTCTGCAAGTCCACACCGGACTCATGTGGAGAGAGTTCCGCAAACCGCAGGGTCAGCGGACGCTAAGCTAGTCCACACCGGACGCGTCCGGTGCTCACCGGACTCATGCTTAGAGAGGGTTGCAAAAACCTCCTCACACCGGACGCAACCCACCGGACTCTCTCCGGTGCGTGCGGTGCACTCTGCTACACCTGACAGCACACCGGACGCTAAAGGCCAGCGTCCGGTGCCTCCGCGCTGAGCGTCCGGTGAGTGTTTTCTCACTGAGAAACACTCCCGCGACTTCTCCAAAATTCCCACCGGCGCAATAGAAAATATACACTTATTTTTCTCAAAAGCGCCGAATCCCCCTTTGGAGGGAGAGAGGAACCCACACCTCTCTCAACCCTAAGAACTCCACCTCCTTTGCAAATGTGCTAACACCAACAAGTCTCTACCACCAAAGTGCATGTGTGTTAGCTTTTCACAAACTTTTTCACCAAAGGAGTTAAGTTAGCACTTTACTAGATCCTAATGCATAAGCTCAAGATATGGACCTAGTAGCACTTGATTCGAGAGATAACCGTGATTTCCCCTCTTGATAGTCGGCTATCTATCCTAAATCTGGTCAATCACTTCTCTACTCATCTTAGACCGGCAAAAGTAAAACCCTATGTTTATACCTTTGCCTTGATAACTTTTGCTCCTCATCTATCACCATGATCTTCACTTCATGCTTCTTCCCTTTGTGATCATGTGGCCACCTCTCCATGCCACCATGCACCTTCATCACATGTGTTGCTATGCCTAACTAAAATCACTTAAACACAAGACATTAGCAACTTGGTGTCATTAATTACCAAAACCAAACTTGGGGTTTCACTAGGTGAAGAGGCTCAAGTGGAAGCTCGGTTTGTTCTGTTTCGAGACAGTGCTAATCTTAATGCAAGATAGGTGCACTATTTGCATGAAATGTACCATATGCTCAGAAATCAATTTGGACGCACCCAGTGGAACTCCTAGATGACGTGTATCATATGGAATCTTGTTCGGTCTGTTTGGAGAGTGTTAGTTTCAGTGCAAGATAGGTGCACGGTTTGCGCCTAATGCACCATAGTCTAAAAACCATTTTGGACTCACCCGATGGTACTCCTAGGTGAAGAGGCTCAAGTGAAAGCTCGGTTCGGTCTATTTGGAGATAGTGCTAATCTTGTTGCAAGATAGGTGTACAGTTTGAATGGAAAGTACCATATGCTCATAAATCAATTTGGATGCACCTGATGGAACTCGTAGATGACGTGTGTCATATGGAATCTCGCTTTGGTCCGTTTGAAGACAGTGTTAGTTTTGGTGCAAGATAGGTGCGTAGTTTGCACCTAATGCACCATAGTCTAAGAAACCATTTTGGAAAACCTGTTGGTACTCAAAGGTGAAGAGGCTCAAGTGGAAGCTTGGTCTGGTCTGTTTGGAGATAGTGCTAATTTTGATGCAAGATAGGTGCATGGTTTGCATAGAACGTACCATATGCTTGGAAATCAATTTGGACGCACCCGATGGAACTCCTAGATGATGTGTGTCATATGGTATCTCACTTCGGTTCGTTTGGAGGCAGTGTTAGTTTCGCTGGAACATAGGTGCACAGTTTGCGCTTAATGCACCAAAGTCTAAGAAACCATTTTGGATGCATCTATTGGTACTTCTAGTTTAAGAGGCTAAAGTGGAAGCTCGGTTTAGTCTATTTGGAGATTGTGCTAATCTTGATGCAAGATAGGTGCACAGTTTGCACGGGACATATCATATGCTCAGAAATCAATTTGGACGCACCCGTTGGAAATCCTAGATGACATGTATCATATGGAATCTCGTTCGGTCTTTTTGGAGAGTGTGAGTTTCAGTGCAAGATAGTTGCACGGTTTGCTCCTAATGCACCATAGGCTAAAAAACCATTTTGGACACACCTGATGGTACTCATAGGTGAAGAGGCTCAAGTGAAAGCTCGGTTCGGTCTATTTGGAGATAGTGCTAATCTTGATGCAAGATAGGTGTTCAGTTTGCATGGAAAGTACCATATGCTCAGAAATCAATTTGGACGCACCTGATGGAACTCGTAGATGACGTGTGCATATGGAATCTCGCTTTGGTCCGTTTGAAGATAGTGTTAGTTTTGGTGCAAGATAGGTGCACAGTTTGCGCCTAATACACCATAGTCTAAGAAAACATTTTTGAAAATCTGTGAAGAGGCTCAAGTGGAAGCTTGGTCCGGTCTATTTGGATATAGTGCTAATCTTGATGCAAGATAGTTGCATGGTTTGCATGGAACGTACCATACGCTCGGAAATCAATTTGGACGCATCCGATGGAACTCCTAGATGATGTGTGTCATATGGTATCTCACTTCGGTTCATTTGGAGACAGTGTTAGTTTCGCTGCAAGATAGGTGCACCGTTTGCTCTTAATGCACCAAAGTCTGAGAAACCATTTTGGACGCACCTATTGGTATTTCTAGGTGAAGAGGCTAAAGTGGAAGCTCGGTTTAGTCTATTTTGAGATTGTGCTAATCTTAATGCAAGATAGGTGCATAGTTTGCACGGGACATACCATATTCCTGGAAATCAATTTGGACGCACCCGATGGAACTCTTAGATGACGTGTGTCATATGGAGTCTCGCTTCGGTCTGTTTGGAGACAGTGTTAGTTTTGGTGCAAGATAGGTGCACAGTTTGTGCCTAATGAACCATAGGCTAAGAAACAGTTTTGGACACACCCGATTGTACTCCTAGGTAAAGGGGCTTAACTGAATGCTCGGTTTGGTCTGTTTGGTGATAGTGCTAATCTTGATGTAAGATAGGTGCACAGTTTGCATGGAATGTACCATATGCTTAGAAATCAGTTTGGATGCACCTGATAGAACTCTTAGATGACATGTGTCATATGGAATCTCACTTCGGTCCACATGGAGATAGTGTTAGTTTCGGTGCAAGATAGGTGCTTGGTGTGCATGAAACATACCATATGCTTGAAAATCAATTTGGATACACCCGATATAACTCCTAGATGATGTGTGTCATCTGATATCTCACTTTGGTCCATTTGGAGGAAGTGTTAGTTTTGGTGCAAGATTGGTGCACGGTTTGTGCCTAATACACCATACTCTAAGAAACCATTTTGGACGCAACCGATGGTACTTTCCGCTGAAGAGGCTCAAGTGGAAGCTCGGTTCGGTCTATTTGGAGATAGTGCTAATCTTGATGCAAGATAGTTGCATAGTTTGCATGGAACGTACCTTATGCTCAGAAATCAATTTAGATGCATCCGATAGAAATTCTAGATGATGAGTGTCATATGTAATCTTGCTTTGGTCCATTTGGAGAAAGTGTTAGTATCTGTGCAAGATAGGTGCACATTTTGCGCCTAATGCACCACAGGCTAAGAAACCATTTTGGACGCACCCGATGGTACTCCTAGGTGAAGTGGCTCAAGTGAAAGCTCGGTTTAGTCCATTTGGAGATAGTGCTACTCTTGATGCAAAATAGGTGCACAGTTTACATGGAACGTACCATATGGTTGAAAATCAATTTTGACGCACCTGATGGAAGTCCTAGATGACGTGTTTCATACAGAATCTCATTTCGGTCCGTTTGGAGACAGTGTTAGTTTTGGTGCAAGATAGGTGCATAGTTTGTGCCTAATCCACCATAGCCTAAGAAACCATTTTGGGCGCACCGGTTGGTACTCCTAGATGAAGAGGCTCAAGTGCAAGCTGGGTTCGGTCTGATTGGAGATACTGCTAATCTTTATGCAGGATAGGTGCATGGTTTGCATGGAACGTACCATATGCTCAGAAATCAATTTGGAGGCACCCGATGGAACTCCTAGATGACGTGTGTCATATGGAATCTCGGTTTGGTCCGTTTGTAGATAGTGTTAGTTTCGGTGCAAGATAGGTGGACAATTTGCGTCTAATGCACCATAGTCTAAGAAACCATTTTGGACGCACCTATTGGTCCGAGGTGAAGAGTCTCAAGTGGAAGCTCGGTTCGGTCTATTTGGTGATGGTGCTAATCTTGATGCAAGATAGGTGCACGGTTTGCATGGAACGTACCGTATGCTCAGAAATCAATTTGGACGCACCCGATGGAACTCCTACATGACGTGTGTCATATGGAATCTCGCTTTGGTCCGTTTGGAGATAGTGTTAGTTTCGGTGCAAGATAGTTGCACAGTTTGCGTCTAATGCACCATAGTCTATGAAACCATTTTGGACGCACCTGTTGCCCGAGGTGAAGAGGCTCAAGTGGAATCTTGGTTCGGTCTATTTGGTGATGGTGCTAATCTTGATGCAAGATAGGTGCACGGTTTGCATGGAGCGTACCATATGCTCAGAAATCAATTTGGACACACGCGATGGAACTCCTAGATGACGTGTGTCATATGAAATCTCGCTTTGGTCTGTTTGGAGACAGTGTTAGCTTTCGTGCAAGATAGTTGCACAGTTTGCGCCTAATGGCTCTCAAAAAAAGTTTGCGCTTAATGCACCATAGTCTAAGAAACCATTTTGGACGCACCTATTGGTACTCCTAGGTGAAGAGACTCAAATGGAAGCTCGGTTTGGTCTGTTTGGATATATTGCTAATCTTGATGCAAGATAGTTGCACAGTTTGCATGGAATGTGCCTGTTGACACCGTTTTTGGGCACGTGTCCAGGATGGCAGGATAAGATGACAGTATGTGGTTTACAGGATGAGTTGCCGATGAGGATGGTTGCCGATGAAGGAGAGGCTGGACGTGACTAAGTTTACAGATGATGATGTGTCTGTGCCGATGACTATGATGAGGAGGTCTGCCGATGACCATGGCAAAAGAGTCTGCCGATGATATAGAGGGGGAGTCTGGAAGCTGCTGATCGGGTTGTGGAAGAATTTCAATTTGTCACGAGGGATAACTGAGTTATTTCCTTATTTGTTTAAATCGTTTTGTATGCGGATTCCGTGTAATTTGGAATTCGAATTCTGGTCGTGTTTAGTTATAGCTCTTTGAGCGGGGTATAAATATGGACCCTAGGGCTTTGTAATGAGACATCTATCAATCAATCAAACACACGTTTTTACTCATATTCCAGCATCTACTTTTTGACGACTTCGTCATACTCTTTCCCTTTTATTACGAGTTCTTAGGAATTCGTCGACTTAAGCTCGACGTGTTCTCAAGTTCCGCGTGAGTACCTCTTAGCCGTGACATCCGGGCGCATCGCTGTTGTCAGGACTAAAGTATTCGAGTTATCACCTTTGCCGATAGTAAGGTCAAATCGGCTGGCACGCCTTAACGTTTGAATCGGGTATTAGCCCTTTGTGTTTGCAGATCTTTTTGCACCAACACATCTTTTGGCACGCCCGGTGGGACCAGATTCAAGATCAAGATCAACATGTCGATCTCTGACCTCGATCAGGAGAACGTCATCCCCGTGACGGAGGCCAATCTCAAGGACGAGCAGAAGCAGGCTATTGCCCAAGCCATGGAAGAGTTCAAGCTGCAATGCCTGAGGTCTTTCAGCATAAGCAGGAGCGGCGAGGTGATTCAGAAGGATGCACTGCCCGCACCACGGCAGGTCACCTTCGAAGCCAATCCTGGCAAGCTTCAAGATATGGTTGACAATGCTATCAACCGAGCTTTGATCAACCAAGCCGGCGTACTGTCTAATACGGTTTTCAATGCCGTGGCAAGAACTTTCAAGGAAGGACAAATCCCACCAGATTATGTAGGCCCCTCTCATCATCAGCCAACAGCACCAGAGGTCACGGCTCCATCGGCTGCTTTGACGGCTGCAAGTGCACAATCTGCCGTCCCTCCAAGTACATCGGGAGCTACTGGTGCACTATCTGTGCCGATGACAACCAACCCACAAACTTCAAGTGGGCAGAATAAACTGACAACAGATATGTTGGCATCGGCAATGTCAGGGTTGACTCTTCCTCCTAACTGGTGGGGTTATGGTATGCCTCCAGAATTGACACCAGGAACATCGCAGATAACCGACATGAGGGGCAAGACTCCTATGACATCGGCGCTTCCCAATGTGCCGTTGAACCAGAGTCCCCGGTATACAACAACTACTACTGCAAGGCCTCACACTGGGAATCCTCAAGATTCAATGTTCCAGGTGCCTAATGCATCGGTAGATTCAATGCTGATGCAACAGAGGTCTATAGCCCAGTCACGATATGTCAATTCAATGATGGTACCCAATTACCAATCATCGGCAGCGCCTATGCCGATGAACGTTAATAATGGATGGCTTGGACAGCAAGTCTTTCCACAATCGCCCCAACAAAGTTACCAGGCTACGGGGTTCCAGCAAGGACAGATCTATCCCGGGTTCCAAAGTCAGGGGATCTCCAGCCAGCCAATGAATATTGGACAGCAACTTGGGGGACAGCAAGTCGGTGGACAGCAGTTTGGTGGTCCGCAGATTGGAGGACAGATGATCAATCCGATGCTTCGTGCAGATCACGTCCCGAACAGACACGTGGAGGTTCGCCACCAAGTGCCGGACCCGCAGCCGCCTCATCGGCAGGATGCCGATGCATATTGGGCCGATAAAATCGCTGAAGTAATGAGGGAACAATTTGGGATAAAACCCAAAGTCAACACTTACTCTTATCGGACACCGTATCCTCCTGCATATGATTTGATCCCGCTCCCACATCGGTACAAGGTACCGGATTTTACCAAATTTTCCGGGCAGGATGACACGTCAACCATGGAGCACGTCAACAGGTTCATCATTCAATGCGGAGAAGCTGGTAGCAGAGACGAATTGAGGGTTCGTCTATTTTCGTCATCATTATCTGGATCGGCCTTTACTTGGTTCATATCATTACCTCCCAACTCAGTGATTACTTGGGCCGATCTGGAGAAACAATTCCACAAATACTTCTTCTCCGGGGTTCATGAGAAGAAGATCACCGACTTGGTCAAGTTGAGACAGCGCAATGATGAATCAGTTGAAGGTTTCGTGCAGAGGATACGGGAGGTTAAGAATAAATGTTACAGTCTGGTTCTAGATGATCGGCAGCTAGCCGATTTGGCTTTCTAGGGTTTATTGCCACACATCAGGGATAAGTATGCTTCTCAGGAGTTTGAAAGCTTAAGTCATTTGGTGCAGAGGATTTCTGATCAAGACATCAAGCCTTTCGAACCCAAAAGAGCATGGAACAAGAAAGTATCATTTGTTGATGAAGCAACGAGCTCCGATTCTGATGAGGAACCAGTCATCGGCTTGGCAGAGTGGGTCAAAAACAAGAAGCCGATGTCTTGTCCTTTTGGGCAGAAAGAACCAGAGAAGTTCGCTTTCGACACCGCTAAGGCCGATAAGATATTTGATTTTCTACTCCAGGAAGGTCAGATCAAGCTGTCTCCTAATCACGTGATCCCATCAATTGAGGAGTTGAAGAGGATGAGATATTGCAAGTGGCATAATGCGACTTCTCATGACACTAATGAATGCAAAGTGTTCAGACAACAGCTGCAATCGGCAATAGAGTCTGGGAGGATTAAGTTTGACAGTTCCAAGACCCAGAAGCCGATGAAGATAGACCAACATCCTTTCCCGACAAACATGTTGGATGCCAAGGGGAAGGCCAAGGTCTTAACATCGGAAACAGCCGAGAAAAGTGCATCGGTAGATCCTCAGCATCAAGTTACTACTGCCGATGCAAAAAGTAAGGGCTTAGTCCAGGAAGGAACCAGTTCGGGTAGGCCCCCTCGGTCTGGTATTGTTATAACTCATAGAAGACCTCGAGAGAACTGGCAGCAACGGGAAGATCGGTATCGGCGCCAGCAAGAAGATTACCGCCAGCAAGAAGATTACCGACGGGAAGAAGAAAGACGCCGACAGGAGTGGAATCGACATAGAGATCATTGGAACTGCCCGTTCTTCATCCATTGTTGGGAGGAAAATATTAAGCTTCCCACTGTCAGAGACTGTCCTGAGTGCAATGGTTATGATCGGTACGACAGGACTGATCGGCGTTATCATGATGACAATCGGCGATTTAATGGGCCGATCAGAGGAAGAGCATCAGTTCATGATCGGCTGGGGGGCAGGCTCAGCGTGCACGATAGGCTTGGCAATCGTGTCCAATATTTTCCCAGAAACCAGGAAGAACTCGAGGAGATGGCTAATGCACGAGTTCCCGATGACTTCATATTTTGCAGGGATGCTAACACGCATCGGATAGAGTCAAGGGAGAATCGACGCCCAGCAGTAAGGCAGAAGCCACTTCCTCCATGGTGTCCAGAAGGGTTGACCAAGACACAGAAAAGGAGATTGCAGCGTGAAAGGCAAGAGGAGCTAAACAAGGGCGAGAACTCTAGAAGTCAGCAGCCATCAGACACCAAGAGGGAAGGTCCATCGGCGGGAGTTAACATGGTTTTTATGTTGCCGATGGAGTTTCTTGCACCATCCAGTGATGATGAGTTGGAATTTTCTGGTCAGATAGCTCAGCTGGCTCTGGATCCGATGACAACTATCTTTGAGAAACCTGCCGATGACGAGAGACAACATCTTAAGGCTCTATTCGTCAAAGGGAGGGTTGATGGGCAGCCAATGACCAAGATCCTAGTTGATGGTGGAGCTGCTATTAATATTATGCCTTATGCAGTATATCGGAAGCTTGGGAAAGGGGATCAGGATTTGACCAAGACCGATATGATGCTCAAAGACTTTGAAGGAAACGTGTCTCCAGTTAAAGGAGCAATATGTGTAGAGTTGACCATCGGCAGCAAAACCTTGCCGACAACTTTCTTCGTGATCAGTGGAAAGGGTGCTTACAACTTATTGTTGGGAAGAGATTGGATTCATGCTAATTGTTGCATCCCATCTACAATGCACCAATGCTTGGTTCAGTGGATAGGTGACAAGATTGAGATTGTCCCGGGAGATTCTTCTTATGTCATTGCATCGGCGGAGGCGGATACCTATGAGAGGACCAAGTGCATTTCAGGAGAAGTTTGGGAGAAAGATTTTCTCAAAGTTGCCGATTACGAGATTCCACCGATCCAAGCAGTCGGTTCTGACGACGGTTTTTAATGGATAGATTCGCCGATGATGGAAAATTAGGCCAGGGATTCACATCGGCCGATGATTTGGTAGAAGTAGATATAGGTAGTGGTGATAAGCCTAGACCTACTTTTATTAGTGCTAAATTAAATCCTGAGTGTAAGCAACAATTAACCGATTTATTAAAGGAATATAAAGATTGCTTTGCTTGGGATTATACCGAGATGCCTGGTTTAGACCGATCAATTGTTGAACATCGGTTACCCATCAAGTCTGGATTTCGGCCACATCAGCAGCCAGCTCGCCGATGTAATCCTAATATTCTACCTGATATTAAGGCCGAAATCACCAGACTCATTGAAGCTAAGTTTATTCGGCAGTGTCGGTATGCCGAATGGATTTCCAATGTTGTTCCGGTTTACAAGAAAAACGGGAAGCTTCGGGTGTGCATTGATTTCAGGAATCTCAATAAAGCTACGCCGATGGATGGATACCCAATGCCTGTTGCCGATCTGTTGGTTGATGTTGCGGCCGGTCATCAGATCATTAGCTTTATGGACGGCAATGCAGGATACAATCAAATATTCATGGCAGAGGAAGATATTCCAAAAACTGCATTTAGGTGTCCTGGTCATGTCGGTTTATTTGAATGGATAGTCATGACCTTTGGGTTGAAGAATGCTGGTGCTACTTATCAAAGGGCCATGAATTTTATATTTCATGAGTTCATCGGCAAGCTGGTGGAGATCTATATTGATGATGTGGTGGTTAAGTCTGGGGATTTCTCAAAGCATCTTGTCGACTTACAAAAGGTGTTAGAGTGCACAAGGAAGCATGGGTTGAAGATGAATCCCAATAAGTGTGCATTTGGTGTATCGGCAGGGCAGTTTCTTGGTTTCATGGTACATCAAAGGAGGATTGAAATTAGTCGAAGATCTATTGATGCTATCAATAAAATAGTGGCCCCTACCAACAAGACTGAGCTCCAATCCTTGATCGGCAAGGTAAATTTTATCAGGAGATTTATATCCAATCTGTCTGGTAAAATTCGTGCTTTCAGTCCTCTTCTTAAATTGAAAGCCGATCAAGAATTTATTTGGGGAAAAGAGCAGCAGTTGGCTTTGGATGAAATCAAGAAATATCTAGTGAATCCTCCAGTTCTAGTTCCACCTCAACAAGGAAAGCCCTTCAGATTGTATTTGTCTACCGATGGGACGGTTATCGGTTCAGCTTTGGTCCAAGAATTTGAAGGGAAAGAGAGGGTAATTTACTACTTAAGCAGGAGATTAATTGATGCTGAGACCAGGTATTCGGCCATTGAGAAGTTATACTTATGCTTATATTTTTCGTGTATTAAATTGAGGCACTATTTATTATCGGCCGAATGCACTGTTGTTTGCAAAGATGATGTGGTCCGATACATGCTGTCTATGCCGATTATGAGTGGCAGGATCGGTAAATGGATTTTAGCACGGTCGGAGTTCGATCTGTGTTACGAATCGGCTAAGGCAGTTAAAGGACAGATTATGGCTGATTTTGTGACTCAGCATTGCGGTGTAGTGGAGGCCTTGGAAATTGTGCCCTGGACACTTTTCTTTGATGGATCTACATGTGACTGGGGGGCAGGAATCGGCATTGTATCAGTTTCCCCTAAGGGGAAGAAGTATGAATTTTCCTTGCCGATTGTTGCTACATCGACAAATAATCAGGCTGAGTATCAGGCTCTGATCAAGGGATTGGAATTGTTAAGAGAAGTTCGTGCTGATGCTGTTGAAATTTTTGGGGATTCTATGTTGGTTATAAATCAATTGGCCGGGAGCTATGAATGCCGAAGTGAAGCTCTCGTAACTCATTTCGAGAAAAGCATGCGACTGTTGAAAGAATTCAAAGATTTCCGATTAGAGCATATTCCTCGATTGCATAATGAAGAGGCCAATCGGTTAGCTCAGCATGCCTCGGGATATCAGCCTATGATTAATACAATATCGGCAATCGGTGCCGATGATTGGAGGAAGGAAATTATTGATTATCTAAAGGATCCATCCAAGAAAGTTGAAAGACGAGTTCGGTTTCAAGCAACCAAATATGTGCTCCTCGAAGATGAATTGTATTATCGAACTATTGATGGAATTCTTCTCCGATGTTTGGGTGATGATGAAGCTAGGAGTTTGTTGATGGGGATTTGGTATGGAAATTAATTTTGCCAGTCGGGACTAAAAGTGCGAAGTTTGGAAAGTGGTCTCCTAATTGGGAAGGTCCTTATCGGATAAGTCGATCGGCTCCTGGTAATGCCTATATTCTAGAAACTCTCGAAGGAGTTGAATTTCCTAGAGCATTAAATGGCAAATATTTAAAGAAGTACTACCCCAGCATATGGGTCGATGCATAAAAGTTTAAATGCCGATAACACTCCTATCGGCTGGATTCAAATGTTTAGGGGCTTAGTGTTTCAAAAGATGCCGATAACAGTCCTATCGGCTAGACTAAAAGCTGAGGAAGCAGGAAAGCACAGATATGATGCCGATGAAAACTTTATGTGTTAAGCAGCGCCTGGATTGCCGATATAGCACGTAGCCGGATTTGATTGGCTGCTTCTATCTCCTTAATGTCATCATCGGCAGAACCCTCTATCGGCTTCAGTTTCTTCTTCAGTTGAAGTGCCTTGCGACCATGAATGTTTCGCTCGTGTTCGAGAAGCTTGATGGTCTCTGGTAGTTGGCTCTCTTCCTGTTGAGCTTGGGATAAGGCGTCCTCCACTTCCTTAAGTTCTGCCAACAAGGATTCTCTTGTTGCCGATAGATCGGATATTTTCTGCTTCAGCGCGTCTCCTGACGATCTCAGGATGCCGATGTTCTTGTGCTTCTCATCGGTCAAGAGCTTCTCTTTCCTCATTTCGTCGGAGAGTTGAGTCTGAGCAGCTCTATCGGCAAGACGCCGAGAAGCTCTCTGGTACTGCAGCTGCCGACTCTCCAAATGAGCGGCTTGGAAAAGGGTTTCTTCGACATCGGCTGGGATTTGGCCTCTGAGAGTTCTGAACAGGGTCTTGGTAGGGTCGGAGTCGTCAACCAACTGCGCTGTGTCCTGGTGAAGGAGAGCTGACAATTCCTCCAGTCTGGTCCTGATCTCTGCCGATGTAATGCCAACTGTCTGAGAAGAGCTTGCCTCTTCGCCTTCTTCTTCAGAGAGATCGATGGCGAAGGAAAACAGGCTGTCGGGAGAATCTTGTTCCTGGAGGGAGAGCAAAGTTAGTTCATACTCGTAGAATCGGCAAATAATGCTGGTAAAGGTTGGGTGGCTTACTTGTTTTAAGGCTATTTCCTGCCTCTGTCTGAAAGATGCCGATGGAGATGCAGGATGATCGGCTACGGTTGCCGATGGGACGATATCGACTGAAAAAGACAGGAAGGGTTATGAGACTAAATGAGAATAAGTTTATCGGCGGAAGTTTTGTTGAAATATGTTACCTGGAGGAGGAACAACAGTTGTCTGAATCAGAGGAACCGCCGACGGTATAATTGGACCTGACGGGCCAGTTGTTTGTTCACCCGCGTCAGCTGATGTACCTTCTGTTTGAGGTTCTTCCTGCTGGAGTTCTTCCATCTGTGGTGCTTCCTGCATTGGATGGGGAGATGGTGCTTGCTGTGTCTGGACTCCTGGAGAAGAAGGAGAGGACTCCACCGGAATTGGAGACACTGGAGGAGGAGGGGGACTTGCCACTCTCTGGCGCTTTGTTCCAGCCTTAGCACCTTTGGTGCCCTTTCTCTTTGGCTGGCTAGACTGGGGGGCATCGGTACTTTGGCGCTTGGCTTTTGCCGATGCACCAGTTTGCTGCAACAACGAAAAGGGGTTTATAAGCGCAGATGTAGCCGATATAAAGATGGTCAGTGTAAAAGAAAAAGATTTGACAAATTGCCTTGAAAGCCTGCGCCAGAGTGGAAGCAGCTACCGTAGGTGATGTTTGAGCTCTCTTGGTGGTGACTTTCCTGAGGCGCACACCCCGATGCACGACGGAAGCCAGAGTGGGAGCGTTGTGGCCGATTGAGGAGATCGGGCCTGATGGAAACAAGTCGATCGGCTTGCCACTCCTGCTAACCGATGGGGGGATGTTGTCGACCTGCAAAAAGAATACAAGGGTGAGCTACCGGTGGAAATAGTATTGAAAAATGAAACATCGGTTTAAAATACTTACAGTGTCATCGGGGACTTCGTATTCAGGGTCGATCATGCCGCGGTATGAGAGGGCCGATCTGCAGAATAGATGCTCTTTCCATTCTGCCCACCATAGCTTGTATGCCTGAGTAATAAAAGCAGCTGGAACCCATTCTGACAGATCTACGTCTGTATCGGCATTTGGTGGTAGTTGGGCTACTCGAATCCATTCAAGAAAGTTGGTGATGGGTTCTCTAGGTTTTATCACATCGGCATAAGGAAGTGCAATCGGCAACTGGCCGAAAGCTAGCTGACGGGCTAAGGCCGATGGATTGTAAAATTCATAGGTTTGGGGAGAGGTTTTTGTGCTACCAAAGAAATTCACTGGTATGGCTCTGGGAGTCACAATTGCCATCATCACCTCATTATCCCTGTCGAGAGCTTCATCAAATGGATTGAAGGTTAGAGGGAGCATGCTGTCTGGGTCATCATAAGCCAACCATGGTCGTTCATCTCTGGCCAATCCCTCATACAGAGTCTGGAAGAATCGGCCGATTTGATCTGGATTACTCCCTGAACCAGGTAGAACTATGGCAGCTTCGCCAAAGTTCAGGGGGGCACGTGTTGCCGATTCCTCTTCGCCCAACACATGATTTTCGGCTATATCTCTTGGGAAATGCTGTGTGAACAAGTTGAAGTCAAGGCGCTTATGCAAGTGCAGGTTGAGCCACATGTTAATAAACCACCAGGGACCTCCCAAGTTGCTGATAGACTGACCAAGCAGGAGTTTCTGGGCTACCTGGTGGAGAAGATGGTAGGCAGCGCCAAGCAAGTATCGGCCGAGAGGAAATTGGCCACCGTTAGCCAGTCTCTCTGCTGCCGATAGATAGACAGAAGTCGGTCCTGCCGATCGACCACAGAATACAAACTTGTCTAGCCACATGTTCAGAAAGGTGGTTTGTTCCTTTATGGTGATAGGCCCCTTCCCACGGTACTTCTGAATATACCCCGACCAACCGCCGATAGCGCGAGTCTCCACTTTGGCACTAGGAGCGGTATCAAAGAAGTGGGTGCTATCGGCAGAAGAGACATCTAGACCAGTGAGCATAGCTACATCGGCAAGAGTGGGAGAAACAGGGCCGTGGCCAAAGACGAAAGCATTAAGAGTATCTGACCAAAAATAAGATGCAGCTATCAACAGCGACTCGTTCTTGTGCATATCGGCAATAGATAGCCTGATGCATTGGGCAAGCTTCCTTTCACCCCACTGGACTTCATTCGAATTGCTGACTCTTAAGAACCAGTCTTTCCACCCTACAGTAGGGCTGGGCCAAGAGCGAAAGGTGTCTTTCCACAGATCTAAAGAAAAAGTTTCGGCTCTAAAGGGAATCCTGTTGGTTTCTGCATTGATAAGGTCAGTTGGATCTGGATCCCCTAGTGGGCCGAGACATTGGAGGTGTGGTTGATCGGTGGGGATGACAATTTTGTTGGATAACTCCTAGTGTTTTGGGGAATAAAAATACAAAGAAAAAGGAAAAGGAAAATATTTAGTAAGATGAATCGCGGATGAACAGGAATACAAAAAAAATACAGAAGATGAGATGGAGATCTGACCTCAGGGACGACGAAGCCAATGGCCATCTTGTCGTGAAGAGGACGTTTGAGGGCACCGGAGTTGATGAAGAGGAGTGCTTGTCGGAGGTCTCGAAGGTTGTGAATGGCGCCGCCGCTGGAAAAGTAATAGTAGGGATGGTGAAATGATGTGATGGAGAAGGAGTACCCGAGAAGGAACTATTTATAGGATAAACGGGCAAGGGCAAATCTGACTTATCTCTTTGCCGCATCCGAGAGACCCGGGGATGCTCAGGTAGATATGGTAACTGTTCGCACGGTAATCAAGGGATTGTGCAGGTGATTTGACGGGGAGCGGTCATTACTTGGAGATATTTTATTATACGGGATCTTCTGGTCGGTCCATCGGCAGCATACTGTAACGGTCATATTGCCGATGGGCGGATAAAGTAAAAGGTAGCCATTTATACGAACGTCCTGATTAGTCCATCGGTAGATCTTCGTAACGATAATATTGCCGATGTGCGGATGAGAAGGAAGTGCCCGTTCAGGAAGTTGAGGATTTCGAGGAATTTGCAGGAGAATAGGATCGGAGTTGTTTGGATTGAGATTGTCGGTTACCAGATTAGGAGCATTAATTGCGGGAAAAGGCATCATTACTGCAGAAAATTTCGGAGCATTAATAGTTTCATACTCCGAAATTGGGGGGCATGTGTTGACACTGTTTTTGGGCACGTGTCCAGGATGGCAGGATAAGATGACAGTATGTGGTTTACAGGATGAGTTGCCGATGACGATGGTTGCTGATGAAGGAGAGGCTGGACGTGACTAAGTTTACAGATGATGATGTGTCTGTGCCGATGACTATGATGAGGAGGTCTGCCGATGACCATGGCAAAAGAGTCTGCCGATGATATAGAGGGGGAGTCTGGAAGCTGCTGATCGGGTTGTGGAAGAATTTCAATTTGTCACGAGGGATAACTGAGTTATTTCCTTATTTGTTTAAATCGTTTTGTATGCGGATTCCGTGTAATTTGGAATTCGAATTCTGGTCGTGTTTAGTTATAGCTCTTTGAGCGGGGTATAAATATGGACCCTAGGGCTTTGTAATGAGACATCTATCAATCAATCAAACACACGTTTTTACTCATATTCCAGCATCTACTTTTTGACGACTTCGTCATACTCTTTCCCTTTTATTACGAGTTCTTAGGAATTCGTCGACTTAAGCTCGGCGTGTTCTCAAGTTCCGCGTGAGTACCTCTTAGCCGTGACATCCGGGCGCATCGCTGTTGTCAGGACTAAAGTATTCGAGTTATCACCTTTGCCGATAGTAAGGTCCAATCGGCTGGCACGCCTTAACGTTTGAATCGGGTATTAGCACTTTGTGTTTGCAGATCTTTTTGCACCAACAGTGCCATATGCGCAGAAATCAATTTTGACGCACCCAATGGAACTCCTAGATGACGTGTGTCATATGGAATCTCGCTTTGATCCATTTGGAGTCAGTGTTAGTTTTGGTGCAAGATAGGTGCACAGTTTGCACCTACTGCACCATAGCATAAGAAACCATTTTGGACGCACCTATATGTACTCCTAGGTGAAGAGGCTTAAGTGGAAGCCTTGTTTGGTCTATTTGGAGATACTACTAATCTTGATGCAAGATAGGTACGCGATTTGCATGGAACATACCATATGCTCATAAATCCATTTGGAGGCACCTGACGGAACTCCTAGTGATGTGTGTTATATGGAATCCATTTGGAGATAGTGTTAGTTTTGGTGTAAGATAGGTGCACGGTGTGTGCTTAATGCACCATAGGCTTAGAAATAGTTGTGGAAGCACCCGATGGTACTCCTAGGTGAAGAGGCTCAAGTGAATGCTCAGTAAGATCTGTTTAGAGATAGTGCTAATCTTCATGTAAGATAGGTGCAAGGTTTGTATGGAACATACCATATGCTTGAAAATCAATTTGCACGCACCTGATAGAACTCCTAGATGGTGTGTGTCATCTAATATCGCTTTGGTCTGTTTGGAGATAGTGTTAGTTTCGGTGCAAAATAGGTGCACGGTTTGTGCCTAATGCACCATACTCTAAGAAACCATTTTGGATGCAGCCAATGGTACTCCTAGCCAAAGAGGCTCAAGTGGATGGTTGGTTCGGTCTGTTTGGAGATAGTGCTAATCTTGATGCAAGATTGCACAGTTTGCATGGAACGTATCATATGCTCAGAATTCAATTTGGATGCACCCGATAGAACTCCTAGCTGAAGAGGCTCAAGTGGAAGCTTGGGTTCGGTCTATTTGGAGGTACTGCTAATCTTGATGCAAGATAGGTGCATGGTTTGCATGGAATGTACCATATGCTTGGAAATCAATTTGGATGCATCCGATGGAACTCCTAGATGCAATGTGTCATATGTAACCTCGTCTTGGTCTGTTTGGAGATAGTGTTGGTTTCGATGCAAGATAGGTGCACGGTTTGTGCCTAATGCACCATACTCTAACAAACCATTTTGGACACACCTGATTGTACTCCTAGCAGAAGAGGCACAAGTGGAAGCTCGGTTTGGTCTGTTTGGAGATAGTGCTAATCTTGACGCAAGATAGGTGCCCGGTTTGCATGGACATACCATATGCTCGAAAATCAATTTGGACGCACCCGATAGAACTCCTAGATGACGTGTGTAATATGGAATCTCACTTCGGTCCATTTAGAGATAGTGTTAGTTTTGGTGCAAGATAAGTGTACGGTTTGCGCCTAATGTACCATAGGCTCAAACTTTGGTCTATTTGGAGACAGTGTTAGTTTTGGTGCAAGATAGGTGTACGGTTTGCGCCTAATGCACCATAGCCTAAGAAACCATTTTGGACGCACCTCTTGGTACTCCTAAGTGAAGAGGCTCAAGTGGAAGCTTGGTAGGCTCAAGTGGAAGCTTGGTTCGGTCTGTTTGGAGATACTACAAATCTTGACGCAAGATTGGTGCACGGTTTGCATGGAACGTACCATATGCTCAGAAATCAGTTTGGACGCACCCGATAGAACTCCTAGGTGATGTGTGTCATATGGAATCTCACTTCAGTCCATTTGTAGATAGTGTTAGTTTTGGTACAAGATAGGTACACGGTGTGCGCCTAATGCACCATAGGCTTAGAAACAGTTGTGGAAGCACCTAATGGTACTTCTAGGTGAAGAGACTCGAGTGAAAGCTTGGTACGATATGTTTGGAGATAGTGCTAATCTTCATGTAAGATAGGTGCACTGTTTGCATGGAACATACCATATGCTTAAAAGTCAATATAGATGCACCCAATAGAACTCCTAGATGATGTGTGTCATCTGATATCTTGCTTTGGTCTGTTTAGAGATAGTGTTAGTTTTGGTGCAAGATAGGTGCGCGGTTTGTGCCCAATACACCATATCTCTAAACAGACCGAACCGAGCTTCCACTTGAGCCTCTTCATCTAGGAGTTCAAACAGGTGCGTCAAAAATGGTTTCTTAGACTATGGTGCATTAGGCACAAACTATGCACCTATCTTGCACCAGAACTAACATTGTCTTCATCTAGGAGTTGCATTGGGTGTGTCCAAAGTTGTTATCAAAACATATGGTACGTTCCATGCAAACTGTGCAACTATCTTGCATCAAGATTAGCACTATATCCGAACAGACCAAATCGAGTCTCCACTTGAGCCTCTTCAACTACGAGTACCATCGAGTGCGTCTAAAATGGTTTCTTAGCCTATGGTGCATTAGGCGTAAACCGTGCACATATCTTCTACCAAAACTAACACTGTCTCTAAATGAATCGAAGCAAGATTCCATATGACACACATCATCAAGGAGTTATATCAAGTGCGTCCTAATTGATTTCTGACCATATCGTATGTTCCATGCAAACCGTGCATCTATCTTGCATCAAGATTAGCACTATCTCCAAACAGACCAAACCGAACTTTCACTTGAGCACCTTGACCTAGGAGTACCATCGGGTGCATCCAAAATGGTTTTTTATCCTATGGTGCATTAGGTGCAAACAGTGCACCTATCTTGCACCGAAACTAACCCTGTCTCTAAACGGACCGAAGTGAGATTCCATATGACAAATGTCATCTAGGAGTTCCATCTCGTGCGTCCAAATTGATTTCTGCATATGGTGCACCTATCTTGCATCAAGATTAGCACTATCTCTAAACAGACCGAAACGAGCCTCCACTTGAGCCTCTTCACCTAGGAGTACCAATAGGTGCTTCCAAAATGGTTTCTTAGACTTTGGTGCATTAGGCGCAAACCGTGCACATATCTTGCACCAAAACTAATACTGTCTCTAAGCACACCAAAGCGAGATTCCATATGACGCACATCATCAAGGAGTTCTATTGAGTGTGTCCAAATTAATTTCTAAGCATATGGTACGTTCCATGCAGACCATGCGTCTATCTCCAAATAGACCAAACCGAGCTTTCACTTGAGCCTTTTACCTAGGAGTACCATTAGGTGCGTCCAAAATGGTTTCTTAGCCTATGCTGCATTATGTGCACCTATCTTGCACTGAAACTAACACTGTCTCCAAATAGACCAAAGCAAGATTTCGTATGACACACATCATCTAGGAGTTCCATCATGTGCGTCCAGATTGTTTTCCAAGCATTTGGTATGTTCCATGCAAACCGTGCACCTATCTTGCATCAAGATTAGCACTATCTGCACACAGATCGAACCGTCCACTTTAGCCCCTTCACCTAGGAGTACCAACAAGTGCGTCCAAAATGGTTTCTAAGACTATGGTGCATTAGGTGCAAACTGTGCACCTATCTTGCACCGAAACTAACAATGTCTCTAAATGGACCAAAGCAAGTTTCCATATGACACACGTCATCAAGGAGATCCATCGGGTGCATCCAAATTGATTTCCAAGCATATGATATGTTCCATGCAAACCATGCACCTACCTTGCAGAAGATTAGCAATATCTCTAAACTGACCGAACCAAGCTTCCACTTGAGCCTCTTCACCCAGGAGTACCAAATAGTGCATCCAAAATGGTTTCTTAGACTTTGGTGTAAGAAACCATTTTGGACACACCCGATGGTACTCCTAGGTCAAGGGGCTCAAGTGAAAGATCGGTTTGGTCTGTTTGGAGATAGTGCTAATCTTGATGCAAGATAGATGCACGGTTTGCATGGAACATACGATATGGTCAGAAATCAATTAGGACGCACTTGATATAACTCCTTGATGATGTGTGTCATATGGAATCTTGCTTCGGTTCGTTTAGAGACAGTGTTAGTTTTGGTAGAAGATATGTGCACGGTTTACGCCTAATGCACCATAGGCTAAGAAACCATTTTAGACGCATCTGATGGTACTCGTAGTTGAAGAGGCTCAAGTGGAGGCTCGATTTGGTCTGTTCAGATATAGTGCTAATCTTGATGCAAGATAGTTGCAC
Organism: Sorghum bicolor; assembly: GCF_000003195.3. NCBI lineage: Eukaryota > Viridiplantae > Streptophyta > Magnoliopsida > Poales > Poaceae > Sorghum > Sorghum bicolor. The sequence goes on from NC_012871.2 coordinate 34,937,265, forward strand.
AGTTTCCATGGAACGTAGCATATGTTAAGAAATCAATTTGGATGCACCCAATGGAACTCCTAGATGACGTGTGTCATATGGAATCTCGCTTTGGTCTGTTTGGAGATAATGTTAGTTTCGGTGCAAGATAGGTGCATAGTTTGTGCCTAATGCACTATAGTCTAAGAAACCATTTTTGACGCACCTGTTTGTACTCCTAGATGAAGAGGCTCAAGTGGAAGCTCGGTTTGGTCTGTTTGGAGATAGTGCTAATGTTGATGCAAGATAGGTGCACGGTTTGCATGAAACATACCATACGCTTGGAAATCAATTTGGATGCACCCGATGCAACTCCTTGATGACGTGTGTCATATGGAATCTCGCTTTGGTCTATTTAGAAACATTGTTAGTTTCGGTGCAAGATTTGAGCATGGTTTGCGCCTAATGCACCATAGTCTAAGAAACCATTTTGGAAGCACCTGTTGGTACTTCGGTGAAGAGGCTCAAGTGGAAGCTCGGTTTGATCTGTTTCGAGATAGAGCTAATCTTCATGCAAGATAGATGCACAGTCTGCATGGAATGTACCATATGCTTAGAAATTAATTTGGACACACATGATAGAACTCCTTCATGACGTGTGTCATACGGAATCTCGCTTTGGTGTGCTTACAGACAGTATTAGTTTTGCAGCAAGATATGTGCATGGTTTGCGCCTAATGCACCAAAGTCTAAGAAACCATTTTGGAAGCACCTGTTGGTACTCGTAGGTGAAGAGGCTAAAGTGGAGGCTCGGTTCGGTCTGTTTAGAGATAGTGCTAATCTTGATGCAAGATAGGTGCACGATTTGCATGGAATATACCATATGCTCAGAAATCAATTTAGATGCACCAGATGGAACTCCTAGATGACATGTGTCATATGGAATCTCACTTCGGTCCGTTTAGAGACAATGTTAGTTTCGGTGCAAGATAGGTGCATGATTTGCAGCTAATGCACCATAGGATAAGAAACCATTTTGGACACACCCGATGGTACTCCTAGGTCAAGGTGCTCAAGTGAAAGCTTAGTTTGGTCTATTTAGATATAGTACTAATCTTGATGCAAGATAGATGCACGGTTTGCATGGAACATACGATATGCTTAGAAATCAATTAGGACACACCTGATATAATTCCTTGATGATGTGTGTCATATGGAATCTTGCTTCGGATCGTTTAGAGACAGTGTTAGTTTTGGTAGAAGATATGTGCACGGTTTATGCCTAATGCACCATAGGCTAAGAAACCATTTTAGACGCACCCGATGGTACTCGTAGTTGAAGAGGCTCAAGTGGAGGCTCGATTTGGTCTGTTCGGATATAGTGCTAATCTTGATGCAAGATAGTTGCACAGTTTGCATGGAACGTACCATATGTTAAGAAATCAATTTGGATGCACCAAATGGAACTCCTAGATGACGTGTGTCATATAGAATCTCGCTTCGGTCTGTTTGGAGACAATGTTAGTTTCGGTGCAAGATAGGTGCATAGTTTGTGCCTAATGCACCATAGTCTAAGAAGCCATTTTTGACGCACCTGTTTGTACTCCTAGATGAAGAGGCTCAACTGGAAGCTCGGTTCGGTCTGTTTGGAGATAGTGCTAATATTGATGCAAGATAGGTGCACGGTTTGCATGGAACATACCATACGCTTGGAAATCAATTTGGATGCACCCGATGGAACTCCTTGATGACGTGTGTCATATGGAATCTCTCTTTGGTCTGTTTAGAAATGGTGTTAGTTTCGGTGCAAGATTTGTGCATGGTTTGCGCCTAATGCACCATAGTCTAAGAAACCATTTTGGAAGCACCTGTTGGTATTTTGGTGAAGAGGCTCAAGTGGAAGCTCGGTATGATCTATTTGGAGATAGTGTCAATCTTGATGCAAGATAGATGCATGATTTGCAAGGAACATACTGTAGGATCTCCTGGAAGTTAAAGAGGCCTAGAGGGGGGTGAATAGGCCTGCAAAAATTCAACTCAAAACTCTGTTAGAACAGAGGGCGGCACTGTCGGCCTTCAAATAAAATACCAAAGGTGGTACAACTTTGTGTAACACCCTAAATTTTGCTCTTTTGGAAATAGAGGAGAAATAAGTAATTATACATTTCTTTGTGCTCATGAAACATAGGAAAAATAATATTTTTCATTAAATTAAAATTTATCATAAGGCTTAGCAACATTGTTGTGCATACATGCTGTTGCATAAGATTTGATGTAATGTTTGATTGTTGCTCCTTTGTGTGTTGAGAGTAAGCAAAGTTTTTAAAATTGCGTTAAGTAGAACGATCTTCCTTGGACGGTACATTTTTATCTTTATCTACAACCAAATTCCTTATTCCTCAGCTCAAGTTTTTATTAGGAGTAAAATCTTTTCTTTATCATCCAACTCACTCATTTCAGTTCCTCGTTCATCAAACAATATCTACAATCTTATTGGGAATTTTTCTAGCTTTTTCTAAAATTTGTTTCCACTTGTCTGTGAGCATAATCTAATTTTTAGATGCTCCAATTTATCTCATCATGAACTCTAAATACTTTATTTGGGTTCCTCATATTCCATAATGTCTCTGAGAATTTTTCTCGAATTTTTGGAGCTTTCGAATATTTTTTATGGCTTAAATAGTAATTCTACACTTGTCTGGAATTATTTTATCCATGAAATTAATTAATTCTGAAAATAATAAATCTCTCACTTTTCTCAAACGCTCAAGGCCCATGTCTTTATTTATTAATGGGCTTTAATATTTATTTAGGTCCATTAGTAAAGATGGAATGCAATATCAATTAGTACCATATTGCTATTTGATGTAGATGTGGTACCAACCCCTTGGGTTGAGCACACCAAAACTACCATAAGGGAAACCCCTAGTTTAAGAATCCCTAGGTAGTAAATTAATTTTTCCCTCCTTTTTCATCTCCAACATCTCGCCGCTGATCGCAGATCCGTCGTCACCCAGATCACCTCATGTGCTGTCACTCGTCCATCCCAACTCCGTTTTCGTGAAGGTTGGTCAACGTCCTGGTGCATCTGGTTCCATCTCATTCTCAATTCCTTTATGTTCTTCTTTATTTGATGTCGCAGTCCACATGGAGCGTCGGTCGTCATTCAGTCTCGCTTGTGCCCACTTCAGTGCCTCTATATATATATATATATATATATATGTATTTTGCCACATTGCCGCCGGTCAGCTCGTCATCTCGCTCGGTGTCAACTGCAAGCAACAATGATCACTCTACCTACATGAATTTGGCCATCATTATCGACCAAGCTGGCCTTTGCCTCCATCCTCGTCACAGAGCAAGCAAGATTTATGCTCGGTGCTGCCGGCGTACCCATCTCCGCACGATCGATCGAAACTCGGACGACGCCGCGAACGGCAGGAGCGCTGCCGGCGTCTGCGACTTGTGAATCACCATCATGTGACGTTATCCTCTAACCTACCTACAGTCATCGACTCCATGATTCTATCATGGGTTAGCAACTCCAGAATTTCCGATCTTCATCACCCAGCTATTGCTATACTGGCCGGGTGACAAGCTATGCCGTATCGTCTTCCAGCAAATCTCTTGCATGTTTGCGTACATGCTTGGCCCTGAGTAGCAAGTTGTCTAACTGCACCTTTGGTGAGCTCTTCTATAATTATCTTATATATATTTAGTATCCAGACAATCAATTGTTATTTAGCCTCTTAAAATAACCAATCTGTATTCTTTCTTTTGGTCTCCAATACTCTATTCATATTAATTATTTTGTCTTCGGTTCCTACGAGATTCATAGATAGAATGCACGTCTTCTTTATTTTCTATGAACCAGCTTCACCCCATATATAAATTATAAAGCTTTAGCCTCTCACCGTTCTGTCCCTTTTAGCTATTGTATCGATGTAGTTCACAGGTTGGTCACGGTATCTTGTCACATGTAACTTGATTAAAATAGGTGCAAGCTAGTTCGGTAATTAAATTAATTTAGGGTTTCCACAACAGATCTTTTGTGCATACTTGAATTAATGCCAACTGAAATATGTTTTCATTAATTATAAATTATGTAGTTTAAACCTCACTATAAAGAGGCTCACATAAATCTGTCTTCTGCAAAGTTAGAGTCTAATTTGCTTAAATGGTACATCAATAATTTTGAAATAAAATGAGACGAGTTTAACTGACTCTTGAATTTAAATGTAATTTGATTAGCTTCAACCTTCACCTGATTGTGTCTAATTAAAATAAATGAAGTTTAAAGTTTCTCGCTTATAAAGATAATCTTTTGGTGATCGTTTCTATTTCATCGTAGTTCCGATTAGAGTGCTTTTTACGTCTGTGTGCTCGTAACGAGGCGTAGATTAGTTTTCAAACCTTTATTGATTAGTGTACTGTTTTAATTTATTTTTATTGTTTGCTTTGTGTATGATTGCGTAGATGCTTGTGTGGTGCTTTATGATTATGTTCAGTCGGTGAGCTATACGTGGTGATCAAGAAGCAGTTCGTTGAAGGTTTGGAACTTAAAGAAGGATCTATGTTTAAGGCAAGTATAGCATGGGATCATCCTTGTTTCCTAATAACTTTAATCACTTAATTCATATTGCATGTGTCTCCTTGATAAGGATTTCCTAGTATTGATCTTATACCTTGTCACCTATGGTTATGCATTGGGTAGCTTATGCTAGTGCTCCACTAAACCATGATCTTGTAAATTGATTAAAGGATTATGCAATAAACATTAAAAGATGACTTTTTAGCAACCTTGGAAAAGAGGGCTGGAGCATTGGGCTATCTTATGGTGCTCTAGTTTCTCTCCATAAGGACTTATCTGTATCTGACCATCCGGGACATACAGTACAACTGTGAGGGCTACATGGCTCTGGCTTTAGCTCAGTATGAGGACCTTTTCTAGCTTGTTAGTGGTTACCCTTGCGGCGCAAATGGGGGATAGCAGACCGTGGATTCTTGCGGGTGAGTCACACGGACTGACTAACGAAACCAAGTGGCCCTAACTTGTTAGACGAACCTTTGAAAGGCTTCATAGTGAACCCTGCCGGTCTTCCTTGGGAGTGGGCTAAGGGGCTGATCACCTCGGGTGAAAGGGTAAATCACGACTCACAGTGAAAGTGTACAACCTCTGCAGAGTGTAAAACTGATATATCAGCCGTGCTCACGGTCACGAGCGACCTTGGACCAATACAGAATAAATAATCACTAATGGCAAATCATTAAATGTTATTATTGTTAATATGTTGTTTATGCTATTCTTTATTCACTTTACCTGATCATGAGTTTATTATGGGTTATGACAACTTGATGCTACTCCTATGCTAAAATTGTGACAACTAAAAGCTACATGCAGTTGAACCAGTGTCTAGCCTTTGAGCCTCATGAACCCTATGTTATTCTTGCTGAGTACGAGATGTACTTACGCTTGCTTTTACATTTTATTTGGATAAAAATCCCAGATGGGTACCAGATTGCAAGCTTGGAAAAGAGTTTAGGCTTGTGCTCAACCAGTCAGTTGTCCCTGTGGATTTGGAGCTTTCGCCTGAAGAACGGAGTGTCTTTCCGCTGTTTGCTATCTAAGGTTATATCTTTTATACTAAGTTGGTTATATATAAGCATTGACTATTGATATTACCCTTATTTGTGGCTATATGTGAGATTTGACTTCCTAGGCTCACATATGGTGTGTATCTGGTTTTGTTCTTAAAATCGAGTGCAACACTTTGCAGGAAGTAAACTTAGGTGGTGAAGAACACAATCTTGCAAAACAAAGATAAGATCCAGTACGAAGACTGGATGTCAAAGAAAAGTCTCTCAAGACTAGATCGGGCCACCAAACCCTAGAAGAGTATAACTTGAGAAATAATCTGTAAGAAGCACACAAGACTCAGTGATTTATCCCGTGGTTCAGCTCACCACAAAGGCTTGCCTAGGTCCACGTTGTTGAGGAAGCCACACTAGGCTTAGGCTTGCCACAAAGGCTTGCCCTACCCTCGTTCTCAAGTCAAGAGAGTGAACTCTTGAAGTGAGGGGTAATTTCTTAGCTGCAAAACAAGTTTACAAACCTCCCAAGGCTGCCACACAAGAGGGCAAGCTCATGGGCGACGCCTAGCCGGCTAGGAGCAAGCCCCAAGAGTAACAAACCCTAGAACCTCCGACCAAACGCGAACGAAATGCTCTTAGACCTTGGGAATCAGTGGATCTACTCTCCAATCGAGTTTTGCTGCCTTTTCTCTCAAAGATTGATGGTTGAAATCAAAGATTGCTTGAGGGATGGAGGGCAACAATGGAGGAGAGAGAGAGAGAGCTCTGGTCTGTCTGAGCAAGAGATAAGTCGTCTGAGGTCTGTGATGACCGTTGTGAGGAGCGTCCAGAGGTAAAGACATCCCCTAGGTCCCAACGGTCAGGAGAGGGCGGCACTGCTACCCTGGCCAGAGCAGGTTAAGAAAGAAACTGTTTTGCGTGCTGCTTTGGCTAAGAAAGAGGATGTTGTTTTGTGAAGATGAGCATCTGGTTGCACAGTTGACCAACAATTCTAGGGTTCCCCTTTATAGTACGGCTTTTCCTAAACTCAAATAAAGAAAATAAAATGAAGTAACACATCCTTGAGTTTGGATCAGCTCAAACATATTTTTAGAATACCAGCAACCCGTACATCATTTCCATAAATTGATTCCCTGCTCATTAACTCGATAAAACTTGTTAGTCTTCTAATTTTGTTGTCATTAACACCAAAACCCACAATAGGGCTTGATTGCACTTACAATCTCCCCCTTTTTGGTGATTGATGACAACCTAATTAGAGCTTTCAACAATATAAACAAGAATTAAGATTTTCGAGCCAGGATTATAGGGGCCTCCCCATGAAGATGTAAATGAGGATTGAATCCTAAAAGCTTGCTTTATGATGCAAGGTCTTACATCTTCAAGTAGGAGGACCTCCCCCTACATCCATGCCTACTGTGGGGTGTTGTGCAAAGTGTCACTAGACAAGACGTGATGCAAACAGATAGTTAAACAACAGAGCTGCTTGGCTGCTGAGACATAGGGCGGCACTGCCGGCCTAGAAGGGCGGCACTGCCGGCCTAATACCCAACAGTCAGACAACAACCAGAAAAACACAGCAGAAACTAGAGAGGAGAGATAACACAGTGAACTGAACTAAATAATAAAACCGCTGTTCTTAAAACAAGTCCATATCCAAAGCAAATAGTGAGATGAGGTAGCCATAATACATAAAATAGAGTTTTTCAACGGTTTTCTCTCACAACCTAAAGACTACTCTCAAAAGATAGGACATGAAGCGCAGCTAGATCTCAAAAATAATTTGACCCCTCTAATTTTCTCCCCCTTTGGCGTCAAACACCAAAAAGAGAAGAGAAAAGAAGAGAAATCACTCGTCGTCGCTGTCTGAGTCAACTCTAGCACGTCCCTGAACATGAGTGGTCGAGGTGAAGCGAACGTCGAGGTGGAGCTAAAGAAGAAGGCCCAGCTGCCTCTGAAGGGTCACGAGGACGTCGAGAGTAGACACGTAGCAAGGTCTCCTGAACCTGTGGATCTTCCTTTGCTGCCCAGATCCCCTCATCATCACTATCATCACCATCAGGCTGCTCAAAGTGCTGCTCCTGTGCATCTCCATGGGGCTGCTCATCCTCAGAAGAGGTGTCTGACAGACTAGGTAGGTTAGGGAATTGAGGAGGAGGCCTAACTGGTGCAAGAGGTGGAAGACCAGCCAACTCCCTAGCTACCCTAACTGCCTCTCTGTTCTCCAAACGATCCTCATAAGCAGTGTTTGCAGCATAGGTACAGGTAGGCCTTGATCCATTCACTCATCTTCCCCAGTTTCTTGCTCTTCTTTTTCCTGCCACTCCTAGAGGACTCAGGAACATCTCTGTGAGCAAAGGATGTCTCTCTAGTGGGTGAACCGGCTGCTGCCCCGCTGCTCCCCTTACCCCCATGTGTCTTCTTTATGTTGTAAACACCATGAATGCAGTCATTGGGGAATCTCTGACCTGAAACCCTCTTAATCATGAACATCAGATAAGGTGCATATGGCAGCGACCTTCTTCCATCATCCATGGCATAAGCTAACTCAACCCAAATAAATCTTCCTACATTGAATCTCTCACCACTCTGGGAATCTAGACAACACATTAGTGATATATCCATTTAGATCAGTTGCATTGTCCTTGGGATTGAGAGTGATTCTAAACAGGTTGTTCGTGGTGTAATAAATTGCCTTGAACCCTGTCCTTCTCCCATCAGCCTTGCTAGGATCTTCCCACATAAAACTCACCTCATGTGGCTCAAGGCGACGCACATCATGGATCCTACTGAAAGATCTGTGAATCTGTCCAAAACCAAGAATACGACAGAAGGTGACAAAATCAATGCGATAATGCCTACCATCTGTCATCCAGTGGATCTCATCCTCATCCCTGTTCCAAAAATATGTGGCATGAAACTGTGCAAGTATTTCTCTATTCCAATCATACCTGAAACTCATGATATCAGTCAACTGGAATCTGTCACATGTCTTTATGGCAGCAGCAAACTCATTTCTATCTTGCAGCTTATTGAAATCAACATATTGCATCTTGCAGATTTTGCCCCTAGGCTTTGTCATGATGGCTGTGGCATAGAAGTTGGAGTGGAACACATTCGAAAATCTATAATCAACCCCTAATAGTTTATCTGTAGCATAGGGATCAATCTCTCTGGCATCACCAGTAGCCTTCCAACTCCTCCCATAGTCAACCACTGTATGTCTCACATTGTTGTGAGGCTCTGTGAGAACAAACTCATCCTCATTGTCCCTCATATAGCTGTCATCAAACTCTGTGAGGTGATTTGGTGTGCCATGCATAATTGGGATGGTGTATCCAATCCTTTGATTCATTTCCTCCTCAGCCACATATTGATCATGTGCTGCTCTATCAGTGGCTCGAGGTGCTGCACCACTACCTCCCGCTGTCCTCCCCCTGCCTCTGCGAGCCAATTGCTTCGCCAACACTTTCCTCTTTCCCCTAGCATCATCTCCTTCTTGATCCATCTTATGCGTTGAATGAAGAGGAAAGAAGAGCAATGCCCAAGGCTTGAGCGCAGGGGGGGCAGTCACCAGCAACGAGAGGAGAGGCTGGGAACTCACCAAGGGCCGTGAAGATCATGGCTATGAGCACTTGCACCTTGCTCTAACCCTAGAGGAGAGGAGAAGGAGAAGGGAGGTGCTGTGCACGTCTGGGAGAGAAAGGAAAGAGGAGGGGCGGAGCCAGAGAGAAAAGAGGTAGAGGGAGATGGGCCCCGCGCCTCTGCCAAATTGGGCCCGAATCCATTGTGGATTCAAAGGGCGGCACTGCCGGCCTTAATGGGCGGCACTGTCGCCCTGTCCAACTTGCAGGGGTAAAGCTAAATCCTTTTCCTATTCTTTACTTTAGATAAGGACAGGTTAATCCCTAAGTATTATGATCAGCAAACAAACAACAATACATACTATGATCATAATACTAAGAGACATTTTTTAAATGTTTTGAAAGACTTGTAAATCAGCTTTTCAAGATTTTGCCTATGTCGCTAGGTTGACAAACATATATGTGCAGGATTTCAAGTCATGTTATGAGAATCAAGGATATTTAGTTCACTACGCAGCTCACAAAACCTTGACTCATCGAGGGGTTTAGTGAAGATATCGGCTAGTTGCTTTTCGGTGCTCACATGACGAATTTCAATATCTCCTTTAGCTTCGTGGTCTCTCAAGAAATGATGTCGGTTGTCTATGTGTTTAGTTCTTGAGTGACTTACGGGGTTGTTTGCAAGCTTTATGGCGCTTTCATTGTCACACAATAATGGGATTTTGGTGAGGTGACATCCAAAATCTTGAAGGGTTTGCTTCATCCAAAGTAGTTGAGCACAGCATGCGCCGGCTAGAACATACTCAGCCTCCGCAGTGGAAAGGGCTACACAATTTTGCTTCTTAGAGCTCCAAGACACTAAGGACCGTCCAAGGAATTGACATGTCCCCGAAGTGCTTTTTCTATCTACTTTGCAACCGGCGTAATCGGAGTCCGAATAGCCAAGTAGATTGAACTTGGAACCCTTAGGATACCACAAGCCAAGGTTCAGTGTGTGAACTAGATATCTTAAGATTCTCTTAACAGCCACTAAGTGACACTCTTTCGGGTTGGCTTGAAATCTAGCACACATGCACACACTAAGCATTATGTCTAGCCTAGATGCACATAAGTAAAGAAGAGAGCCAATCATGGAACGATATACCTTGATATCCACGGCTGTCCCTTCTTCATTTAGATCAAGATGTCCATTAGTTGGAACGGGAGTTTTGATAGGCTTGGCATTCACCATGTCAAACTTCTTGAGCATATCATGAGTGTACTTGGTTTGACTTATGAAAGTTCCTTCCTTCACTTGTTTGATTTGAAATCCAAGGAAGAACTTCAATTCACCCATCATGGACATCTCAAATCTCTTTGTCATGGTCCTACTAAATTCTTCAACATACAAATGATTAGTACTACCAAATATTATGTCATTGACATATATTTGTCACACAAATATATCATTACGAACTTTATGAGTAAAGAGTGTAGGATCAGCTTTCCCTATGTCAAAGCCTTGATTAAGCAAGAATTCCTTAATGCATTCATACCATGCTCTTGGTGCTTGTTTCAGCCCATAGAGCGCCTTTTGGAGTTTGAACACATGGTTTGGAAACTTGGGGTCTTCAAATCCCGGTGGTTGCTCGAGACCAATTCTTGTATTGGACCATTGAGGAATGCACTCTTGACATCCATTTGATATAACTTGAAGTCATGATGGGCAGCAAAAGCTAAGAGCATTCGAATTGCCTCAAGCCTTGCTACCGGTGCATATGTTTCTTCAAAATCCAATCCCTCTACTTGAGTAAATCCTTGAGCTACCAATCTTGCCTTGTTTCTTGTCACCACACCATGTTCATCTTGCTTGTTGCGAAAGACCCATTTTGTTCCAATAACATTGGTATTTGACCTTTCAACCAAGGTCCATACTTGATTTCTCTCAAAGTTGTTAAGCTCTTCTTGCATTGCCATGACCCAATCCGGATCTCCAAGTGCTTGTTCTACCTTGAGTGGTTCCAAAGAGGAGACAAAACGAGTAAAATTGACAAAAGTTAACCAAATGAGATCTAGTTGTTACCCCTTTTCGAATGCTTCCAAGAATGTTGTCGACGGGATGATCTCATTATATAGTTTGTCGAAGTCTTGGATACTCATCAAGCTTTTTCTACTCCTCTGAACCTTCAGCTTCTTCTTGTTCAAAAATGGGCTCTAGGTTGATTCCTTCAACTTGTGATGTAGAAGCAGGAGGGTCTCTTGCTGAGGTGGAGGGGGCGGTACTGCCGCCCTTAGGTGCGGCACTACCGCCCTGCTGATTTCTAGCAGGTGTGTGTTGTGCATCCTTGTCGTGTACGTCAGCGGAAATTTGTGCAGCAACAGCTGGTGGATCCTCCACTTCTGAGACTTATCCTTCCAGTGGCCTAATGTCACCGATGGACATTTGCTTGATTGCCTTACAAGGTGGATCTTCCTTTCCTACAACACTTAGATCAACTTGCTCCACTTGAGAGCCATTAGATTCATCAAATGTCACATCTATCGACACTTCAACTCTACCTAGAGTTTTGTTGAAGACTCGATAGGCGTGCTCATTTGATCCATAGCCAAGAAGAAATCCTTCATCTACTTTAGGTGCAAACTTAGAGGTTTTGGGTCTTTTGTTAGTATGAAGCATTTACACCCAAACACTCTAAAGTAGGACACCTTGGGTTTGTTACCGGTGAGAAGCTCATATGAAGTCTTCTTGAGTTTCTTGTGTAGATAGAGGCGATTGATGGCATGGCAAGCGGTGTTGATGGCCTCACACCAAAATATATTCGACGTCTTGTATTCATCAAGCATAGTTCTTGCCATGTCGATAAGTGTTCTATTCTTTCTCTCTACCACACCATTTTGTTGTGGGGTGTACGTGGTTGAAAATTCATGCTTGATGCCTTCATCATCAAGAAACTCTTCAACTTGAGAGTTTTTTAATTCGGTCCCATTGTCACTTCTTACTTTCTTGATAGGAAGACCAAATTCCTTTTGTGCTCGTCTGACAAAGGTTTTCACCTTGTCTTGCACCTGACACTTATCATAGAGAATGAACACCCAAGTGAAACGAGAATAATCATCAACAATTACTAGTCCATGTTTGTTACCCCCAAAGCTTAGGTAGGCGACCGGTCCAAAGAGATCCATGTGTATCAACTCCAAGGGTTGAGTGGTGGTCATTATGCTCTTTGGTGGGTGAGGTACACCTACTTGTTTTCCGGCCTGGCAAGCGCTACATATCCTGTCGTTTTCAAAACTAACATTTGTTAGTCCAAGGATGTGGTTGTCTTTCAAGAGTTTGGCCAAATTCCTCATCCCAACATGAGCTAGTCGGCGATGCCATAGCCAACCCATGCTGGATTTTGCCACTAAACAGGTCTCAATCTTGGTTTCACTCTTGCTGAAGTCAACAAGGTAAAGTTTATTTTTCAACCGACCCGTAAAGACAATAGAGGCATCCTCCCTCTTGAAGACTTCCACACCCTTATCCGTAAAGAGACAATTGTATCCCATTTCACATAGTTGAGAAACGGATAGCAAATTGTAACTCAACGAATCAACATGTAAGACATTTGAAATAGAATGATCAAGTGATATAGCTACTTTACCAAGACCTATCACTTCCCCTTTTGAGTTATCACCAAAAACAATGTTGTCATTGGAATTTTTTGTTGGGGAATATGATGAGAACATACTCCTTTCTCCGGTCATATGATTTGTACAGCCGCTATCAAGCACCCAACTTGATCCACCGGAGGAGTATGCTAGCAAAACAAGTTTAGTTGCTAGTTTTAGGTCCCCAATCATTCTTGGGGCCTCTCATGTTAGTCATAAGAATCTTAGGAACCCAAATAGAGGTGTGAAGATAAATATTTCTATCCTTCCCAATATACTTGGCAATCACTTCCCCTTTGCTGTTGTTTTTCAACACAAAACTAGAGTTCAAGCTTTGTCGAAATATTTGTGCCTTGGGTTGATAACTAAGCTTGCTTGGGTGCCCCAGATTAAATCTCTTGGCTTCAGAATCTTTTGCTCTTGCTGGTACATATGCTTCTTGGGCTTTTCACTAGCATAGGAAGATTGGATAGCCTTCCCTTTTCTATGGGGGACGGCACTGCCGCCCTTGGTTGGCAGTGCTGCTCGGGGCAGCCATGGTGTCACCTTCTGTGCAGGCTGTTCGGTACCCATTTTTCCTTTGCTACTAAATTTCACACACTCATATCCATTTATTACCTTTCTTCCATTTGTCTTGGCCCCTTTCTTGAGACCAAGTCCATCCTTTATATAGGGATGTCTTCCATCCTTGTATTGTGCTTTCTTTGATGGATTCTCCTTGTCACTACTAACTTTGTTGCACTTCTCACTTATCACAACATTTAATCTTGAGATCTCTTTTCTCATTTCACACATGTTCATAAGGTTAGCAGCATGAGTATTTTTGTCAATGTTTTGGTAACTTTCACATTTTAGACTAGTGGAGGAATTAGAAGTGCCTTTTGTATTAGAGGGCTGTGAGTTGCTCTCCAAAAGAAGATAATATTGCTTCTCAAGTTTGTTGTGCTTTTCCTTTAAGACACAATACTTATCGTTGAGTGCAATATTTGCCTTCTTTATGAGAGCATGTTCTCTTTGTTCTTCAGTCAAGACCTTGGTCAAAGAGTCCACCTCACTTCTCTCCAACACAAGAGCTTCCTTACAAGCAATGTACATATTTTCTTGCTCAAGTAAGTCATCATCTCTTGTTGCTAGCTCAGCTCGCACACTTTCTAAATCCTCCAATAGTTTAGTGATGAATATTTTAGTCTTAGGATCTAACTTTCTTGTTATTTGAACAAACACATCATTGTCACTAAGATCATCATCACTAGAGCTTTCACTAAGTTCACTACTTGATATATCACTAGGGATTGGAGAGGATTTGGATTTAGTTTTTACCTTCTCACCCTTTGCCATGAGACAAATGTGAGTGGAGATATGATCGTCGTCATCGGACATCTTGAAGAAGAGCTTCGGTGTTGAGGAGGATCCTTGAATTGCCACGGTTGCAACTTTCATATCCTCATCACTTGACTCTTTAGTTGAATCCCACTCATGTCCAATGTGTGCTTCTCCCAATTGCTTACTTTTCTTCTTGTATTCATGCTTGCCTTCTCTAGTATTGTCCCTCTTGTAGTTATTCTCCTTCTTCTCATAAGGACACTTGGCAACAAAGTGATCGGTGTTGACGGTCCTTAAGTACTAAAATTAATAATCAAATAAACATGGAAAAGGATCAATATGGACCAAACATCTAGAATTAGGGTTTTATCTGACAGAATTCCACGAGCTTTGGTGTTTATCTATTTCTGTAGGGGGTTATCAAAAAATATGGAGAGAAGGCCCACATGTCATGTTTACAACGAGATAATTACATGCCCCGCAATTTTCCTCAATCTAGAAGAGTCCAGAAGCCACGGGAACAAACAAGAACACGATCGGGCTCGGGGGCAGGGCGCCCGCCCACCCCCCTTGGGCGGCCGCCTAGGGTTAGAGTCCAATCAGGACTCTCTTTCGGGACTAAACTCCACCGACCTAAAGGATCAATCTAAACCATACAATCAATGTCGGTTTGATCTGATGGCCCAAATTCACTTGAAAGGACTATAAAACCAAGGCCTCTCCACCCCTGGAGGAGAGAAGAGAAGAAATCATTATCAGAGGTAGCCATCAAAGTTAGGGTTTAGAGCTTCTCTCCCACAGAGAATTAGAATTAGCTACTCCCTAATCCTTCAAGTTTAGAGGTTTGATTAGATAGCAATTAGAGAAGTAGAGCACTACGCTCTGGATTCGGATCTTCAGTAATAAAGATTGGTATTATTCATATCTTTCTCTAATTCTTTGTTCTAATTGCATTATGTCTCTAATTATTATGTTCTTAGTTTGCTCTAGTTCTATATTTGATATAGTTATGATTGATAATGAGTTTATGTATAAGTTTGCAAAGCGCTTAGCTCTTGACGCGAGGGAGTTAAGTGGTAGATCACATGTGGGCGTGGTGCTTAGATGTTATTTACCTGCAAATGTATCCTATTGGCCGGGTCGTGTGGTAGTTCGCGATAGTGACAGCTTCGTTGATTCTTATATAGTCCACCCTCCGTTGATAGGACAAGCAGAACTGGTATTGTGGAGTAAGTCTTGCGATGTTCTGATTTACTTTAGCAATGTTCCTTATACATGAATGAAGAGTCTTTTATGCTATATATGATCTTGTAGATAACTAGAGTAGATTGTTACTTAGTAGATAGTAGATAACTTAGAATCCATTCTCTAGCTAATCCGACATCACCTACATATATGAGGAGTAGTCTATTTTCTAATTGCTGTGTTATTTACCCTTGAACTTATAATTCATTATCATTATCTTTATGGTTTACCCCCTGCTAAAGTAAGTGACTGTGTGACGAGTTTTTCATTAGTAATCATGTTCTTGCAAGTTTATCTCTAGTCTATGCCTTGATAGATTTTGCCCTTATTTTAATTTCATCCCTTTTGTTCTCTTAAGCAAAATTATAAATAACGATACCTGGAATACTTATCCTGGTGAAATTCTACAATGAGGTGTTTTATCTGTGTGCTTGAGGACAGAATAGATTATTTTCTAGAGAGCCTTTACATTTATAAATACCTTTGTACACGCTGGTATCATGCTGGGGATGACAACCTAGTATCTAAGTGGTGTTAGCTAGTGTCAACAAGCATTTCTGGCGCCGTTGCCGAGGAACAAAAGGGTAATACATAGGAATGGTAAGGAAAGTCAGGAAATCAGTCAAGGTTATTCATATAAAATATTAGACTAGACTATAGAGAAATAATTGCATAAAACAGCTACTAATTGAGAAATCATAACAAGGCACCTCTGCTTTGGCAGGTTCACCCTGTTGTTTTTCTATGTTTATATTTTTATACAGGGTATATCAGGATTGACTTTGGGTACATTCAACTCTTCATCATCAGAACCAAAGCAATCAAGAGAAGAAGAAGCTAGCTACCAGTTGCTGAAGCTATGGCACAGAAGACCCTACAAGAATTCTCTGCTCCAAGTCTTGAGAACATTCCAACTGGTCCAAGATTTGTAGTAGAAGAAGGAGTACCTGAGTTTGAGCTCAAGTCAAGCCTCATCAATTTGGTACAAGCTACACAATTCAGTGGAAAGGCACATGAAGATGCTAGTGCACACTTGCAGAATTTCTTAGAGATTGGAAGCACAATCCACATCAATGGAGTCGACAAGGACATCATACTGCTTCGCCTTTTTCCATTCTCACTAGAAGGGAAAGCGAGGAAGTGGTTCTACACTCATCAAGATAACATCAACAACTGGACGAACTTGTCAGATGCCTTTCTATCAAAGTTTTTCCCTATAGGCAAAACAACTGCCTTAAGAGGAAATATTGTCAGTTTCCAACAGCAGAAGACAGAAACCATTTCAGAAGCATGGGAGCGTTTTCAAGGATATATATCAGATTGTCCTCACCATGGAATGGCCACATGGTTACTTATGCAGACCTTCTACCATGGATTAACTGAGAAGGCTCGTGAGTGCCTAGATGCATCTGCTAAAGGATCATTCTTGGAGCTTACAATTGGAAAAGCAGAGATACTTTTGGATAAGATAGCAGAAAATCAAAGCTGGTTCCAAGATAAAGCTCAACAATGTCATCAAACTAAAGAAATACCAGAAGAAGTAAATGCATTATCAACTAAGATGGAAAATTTGCTCCAATGGATTGACTAGAGGACCAAGTTCAAAGAAGATCAAAGGGCCATTGAGACAGCATACAAATATCAGCCTACCTCGAGTCAACCCAATAGCAAAGGTATGAATTCAGGTAATACTTTCAAGCAACTTTCATTAAAAGAGATAATTGCTCAACAAACCAAAATTAATGATGAAGTTAAACAAAGGCTAGATACAAATGAATCATCTCTAAAAGATATACACAATAAAATGGATTTTCTATTAACTGCCTTTGATGAGCAAAACACTCTTAATAAAAGAGTAGAGCTTAAATTAATAAAGCTAGCTGCTGCACTGCCTGTTGCCACTAACATTGAGCAGGTAAAGAACATAACTACTAGAGGAGGCAAAGCCACCAGAGATCCCCCATATCCAAAAGAGAAACAAAGAACATCAGCACCAGTGCAACCAGCAGTGATAGAAGAAGAAAGCCCAGTTGAAGCAGAAGATCTGCTACAACCACCAAGAACTGGAGAAATGAGGAAAGATTTTTACGACACCAACTATTTGCCATTTCCTAGAAGAAACAGAGGACTGCAGTCGGATGAGCAGTTTGGTAAGTTTGTAGAGGTCATTCAGAAATTATATGTCAACATACCTCTACTTGATGCCATATAGGTACCTACATATGCAAAGTACATCAGAGATATTCTTAACAAGAAGAGACCACTGCCCACCACTGAGGTTATCAAGCTGACAGAAGAATGTAGTGCGGCCATCCTCAATAAACCACCAAAGAAGAAGGAAGATCGAGGATGCCCCACTATTGATTGCTCGATTGGAAACCAACACTTCAACAATGCACTTTGTGATCTCGGAGCAAGTGTCAGTGTGATGCCAGCATCAGTCTACAAAAAGCTTGAGCATGCGACCCTAGAACCAACATCAATGTGCCTGCAACTAGCAGATCAATTGGTTCGACACCCGCTGGGTATCGCCGAGAACATTCCAGTCAAGATCAGAGATTTCCTGGTGCCAGTAGAATTCGTAGTACTGGACATGAGTCCTGACTCAAAAGTGTCCATCATCCTTGGAAGGCCATTTCTGAGCACTGCCAATGCCCACATTGATGTCGGGAAAGGAGAAATCAAGTTCAACATAAACGGAAAAGAAGAACACTTCACATTCAAACCCAGACCAGAAAGAGACCCTACAGTGAAGGAAGTTCATGAAGAAGAACCACTGGAGACACCATCTCCAGAGGAAGGAAATTCAGAAGATTAAAAGATTTGAAGGTCCAGCTTGGGGGACCTAAAAATCCCAAACCCTCGCCGGGAGGTAAATCGGTATTTACCCACATTGTTTAAATTCTTGCATAATTAATTCTTGCATTAGTCATATTTATTCATAGCATTATTACAATAATGAAAAGCCCCATATAAATAATATTTGTGGTGTGTTACAACCCATATTTATTAGTTATTGTGGAGGCACAAAAATAATTTTCCATTATAATTTCAATAAGTTTTAATTCTCATAGATTTTCCTGCATTATATTTAATTATAGCAACCTTCTAGAAGCATGACCCACACTCCTTGGGTCCCACATGTCATACACCACACCTCACATACATCCTATCACATTATTTGATCCATTATTTTGCGTGAGAATTAAGCAGAGAAAGGAGTAGGGAAAGGGCAGCCAGGATGGGCACCACAAGTGGGCGCCCGCCCACCTACCAAGGGTGCCCGCCCTGCCCCCTCTTCCTCCTATAAATAGCCACAATCTACCTCCATCTTCTTCACACAAGCATCCCAGAAAACCACACAAGTTTCAGTTTCCAGAGAAGGAGCTCTTGTAGTGAAGTAAAGAGAGAGTAGAGAAGAAGAGAAGAGTGGGAAAGAAGTTGGTAGTTTTTGAGTGAGAGAGTGAGTTTCACCTAGTAAGTAGTGATCCTGCTGTCCAAGCCGAAGTAAAAGTTGTTTAGGGGGAGGCTCTGCCAAAATAGAAACTTGAACGACTAACCCCTGGACTACTAACAATCCAGATAGCTGACCACTAACATTTTCTCTCACATTTTCCACTAGTTGTGTTTTTGCCAATTTTGTTTACAGGATGTTTAAGAAGGTGAAGAACGCAGGGAAGGCTCTCAAGAACATTGGTACAAGGAGTTCATTCCGACACTCCTCACACCCATCAGAGATGAGCGTCGACCCGACACCCACACAAGCTCCGTCATCTTCATCTAATCAGCAAGTCAAGGTCCTTCTCAAGATAGGAGACCTAGGACTGAAGACCCGAAGGGAGAAGAAAGTATACCAGCAACTGAAGAACAAAGATTTCATTCACACCTCTACTCTTGATCCAATCTTACTACAAGAAATAGGTATGGACACTGAATTCGACTTAATTTTCCAGATGATAGGTTGGACAAATTTTTGGAATATAACTGAGCTGGGTTCTCGTCTTCTCACCCTCGAATTTCTTTGCACTTTATAATATTATGAGGGGTGAATTGTTTTTTGGATGTTCAAACAGGAGATTATGTTGTCTTGGAGAGAGCTGAGCGACCATCTTGGTTTCTCTTCAAGGTGCATCCTGAACATTGACTCCGACCTACCTAACTTTGAGAGACACCAGTTCTGGAGAGAAATATCTAGAGATAATTTTTATAGTCAAGCCCGAACCAGTGACATGGAACACCCCACTCTTAGGATGTTTCACAAATAGCTTGGGTACAATCTTTTCTATCGTAATGACATTAGGAAAGTAAGAGTAGGAGATTTACAACTTTTATATGCTGCTATTAATAAAGTACCCACTTCACCTGTTACACTTTTAGTTTCTCATTGGCTTAGTATACCTAGTCTTCAGGGACTAGTAGGATGTACTTCACTTATCACTCGTCTAGCCTTTAATCTTCATTTACTAGAAAACTCGTCTTTGGACTTCATAGATGAGTTAAGAATTTACCATGACTATGACACATTTAGACAAGCTCAGATGTTAAAGAAAGAGGGAAATATAATGTATATGCTATATGATGATAAAGGCAAGATTCGGTTACCTAACCCGAACCTTGGCCTCTACGTTGTTCAAAATTTTTTGATTGAGATTGCAGCAACACCAGTGAACCAGAGAGCTCCACAGCGAGTGGCATCTGAAAGGACGACCACCCATCGAGAACGCACCTAGTATGGAGCTGACCCCGAACCAGAAGAAGCAGCGCACCTACATTATAGCGACTACAACCCCCGAGTCCTTCGAGACCCATGGGTTCGTCATGCGCAACCACAAGAGCCAACACAGGAGACATGGCCGGAGAGTCAAGATCACCAGTGGACAAACCCGCCTTTTCATACGGGCAGGTACTCCACTGATCCATATGGAGCTTCAGGATCCAGACCTCCACCCCAATTTGATGCAAGACGATACTCCGACGCCTCCTACGCTTTCACAAATGACTACTATCAAGAGGCCGGTGCTTTCTTCACTCGCACCGATAACACTCTCCTCGACATCCAGAACACGCAAGCAGAACATGGACGACTCTTGGAAGAATAGCAGAAATGGAACCAGGACCACGCCACTGCAGTACAAGAGCTAAGACAAGATACAACAACAATGAACGACAACATCACAACCATGATGCGGTTCTGGAACATCGGGTAAGATCGACATCAACATCAAGCTTGGGGGAGTTCCTCCCCAATTTATCAAGTAAGTTTTTATTTACTCTTCTTATTTATTCTTTTCTATTTTAGTGTTTTATCTTAAAAAGAAAAAACTTAGAAAAGTCAATAAATATTTTCTTGCTTTAATTTACTGCCTTTTATAAACATGAAAACAAAATAAAAAGAGTGTGTAGATAAGTATGCATTATTTTTCCTCCTAAGTGTTAATCTGTAGAAAAATAAAAAGACAAACAAAAGCATGATGAAAATGATGAATAGTTGCTTTGTTCGCTTACTTTCAAGCACCTAGCTTTTATATTAGAGTTCTTCCAGAAATTATTAAAACTGAAATTACTATCGATGGGAAGCATAAAACTAAAGTCTAGGTAAGAGAAGGACATAATATAAAGTTTGAGTTGCTCTTTATCTTGTTCCTACTATACTAAGTTCTGGAGATTTATTTTGAAAACTTACAAATCACATGATGAGTTCCAAGCATAACAAAATTCCTACCACAGCCGTACTTGCTATAACATATTTTACTATATTCACATTGAGTTTGATCGAGCTGTGTAGACCCTTAGGAGCTTTTCATGTGGTTAAATTAAGATATTCACTTGCACACATCTACTACACACCACCATTCATTAAAATTGCTAATATATATATATATTATCACTCACTATCCCAAATATTGTTATTCTCTCTCTAAAAGATTCAATGCAGAAGAGGCATGGGTTATGCAAAAATATGCGAGGAAATAAAAAGGGGCAAGTGCCCGGAACCTCAGAAAAGAAAGAAAAACAGTGAGATGAGAGGTAAAAATGGACAAGTGTCCGGAGTAGAATTAGGGGTACAAAGATACCCACTTGAGCGAAAAAAATGGACAAGTGTCCGACAGTAGAATTAGGGGTATCTACTACCCACCTGAAAAAAAGAAGAAAAAGATAGCCCATGTTCTCCCAAAGCAAAGATCAAAAAGAAGAGGAGAGATAGCAGTATGAGGAGCAATGAGAAGTAAGTTTTATTATCACTTATACATTTTTACCATCACTATCATTTACTCCACCACACATGCACATCTTGATTTAATTATATGCTGAGTTCCTTTGGATCCATGGCTCGATTAGACAACATATGTATGAGTTGTTTTTCACTCCTATGAGCTCCACTTAAAACATTCCATTAACTATAGGTAAGTGACATTTTGGTAAGGATGTACAAATACCACATATAGAGAGACTTGAGAGAATCATTACTGGGAACTTTGAGTTTTATTTTGAAAACTTATGAAAAACTCTGGAACAAAGGTGAAGTATAGACAGGAGGAACAGTGCTTGACTTAATTATTTTGTCTTTTGACTACTTAAGACTTAAGTGCAGGTACTAAACTCCATGACACTTCACTCTAATCTGGAAGAATTTTTATATAAAAGCATGTGTGCCTGTCAGGAAAGAAAACATCGAAGCAACTCCTGATCCATCTGAGTTTAGCTGTTTGCTCAAGAACGAGCAAAGGGTAAGCTTGGGGGAGTTTGTTGACGGTCCTTAAGTACTAAAATTAATAATCAAATAAACATGGAAAAGGATCAATATGGACCAAACATCTAGAATTAGGGTTTTATCTGACAGAATTCCACGAGCTTTGGTGTTTATCTATTTCTGCAGGGGGTTATCAGAAAATATGGAGAGAAGGCCCACATGTCATGTTTACAACGAGATAATTACGTGCCGCGTAATTTTCCTCAATCTAGAAGAGTCCAGAAGCCACGGGAACGAACGAGAACACGATCGGGCTCGGGGGCAGGGCGCCCGCCCACCCCCTTGGGCGGCCGCCTAGGGTTAGAGTCCAATCAGGACTCTCTTTCGGGACTAAACTCCACCGACCTAAAGGATCAATCTAAACCATACAATCAATGTCGGTTTAATCTACGGCCCAAATTCACTTGAAAGGACTATAAAACCAAGGCCTCTCCACCCCTGGAGGAGAGAAGAGAAGAGAAGAAATCATTATCAGAGGTAGCCATCAAAGTTAGGGTTTAGAGCTTCTCTCCCACGGAGAATTAGAATTAGCTACTCCCTAATCCTTCAAGTTTAGAGGTTTGATTAGATAACAATTAGAGAAGTAGAGCACTACGCTCTGGATTCGGATCTTCGGTAATAAAGATTGGTATTATTCATATCTTTCTCTAATTCTTTGTTCTAATTGCATTATGTCTCTAATTATTATGTTCTTAGTTTGCTCTAGTTCTATATTTGATATAGTTATGAGTGATAATGAGTTTATGTATAAGTTTGCAAAACGCTTAGCTCTTGACGTGAGGGAGTTAAGTGGTAGATCACATGTGGGCGTGGTGCTTAGTTGTTATTTACCTGCAAATGTATCCTATTGGCCGGGTCGTGTGGTAGTTCGCGATAGTGACAGCTTCGTTGATTCTTATATAGTCCACCATCCGTTGATAGGACATGCAGAACTGGTATTGTGGAGTAAGTCTTGCGATGTTCTGATTTACTTTAGCAATGTTCCTTATACATGAATGAAGAGTCTTTTATGCTATATATGATCTTGTAGATAACTAGAGTAGATTGTGACTTAGTAGATAGTAGATAACTTAGAATCCATTCTCTAGCTAATCCGACATCACCTACATATATGAGGAGTAGTCTATTTTCTAATCGCTGTGTTATTTACTCTTGAACTTATAATTCATTATCATTATCTTTATGGTTTACCCCCTGCTAAAGTAAGTGACTGTGTGACGAGTTTTTCATTAGTAATCATGTTCTTGCAAGTTTATCTCTAGTCTATGCCTTGATAGATTTTGCCCTTATTTTAATTTCATCCCTTTTGTTCTCTTAAGCAAAATTATAAATAACGATACCTGGAATACTTATCCTGGTGAAATGCTACAATGAGGTGTTTTATCTGTGCGCTTGCGGATAGAATAGATTATTTTCTAGAGAGCCTTTACATTTATAAATACCTTTGTACACGCTGGCATCATCCTGGGGATGACAACCTAGTATCTAAGTGGTGTTAGCTAGTGTCAACAATCGGTGCTGCCACAATTATAGCAAGTTCTCTTTTTCTTGTTCGGAAACTTTGTTCAGACAACTTTATATCCATTTTGCTTCAGCCCCTTGTGATACTTTCTTATGAATAAAGCCATGTCATCAATTTTCTTGAAATTAGTCCCTTGTGCTTCTTCTTCCTCACTTGAAGATGAGCTTGTGTCCTCTCTTGTTTGCACTTGTTTTGGTTATTTAGATTGACTAGTTGATGCTTGCTTGCTGTCCTTGATCTTGTTTGAACTTCCTTTCTTGCTTGATTTGTTGGCTTTGAGAGCAACTTCTTTAATCTTCATGCCATCTAGCTTTGCTTGCAGCTCACCGAGCTTCCTTCTTTCATTTGCCTCTTCTCTTTGCATGTCAAAAGTCAACAATCTTCCAAGCACATCATTTGGTGTGAAGTGCTCAAACTTTTTCTTATCTCTAATCAAGGTGACTACGGTCTCATTTCTTGGTGAGTATGCTTCCAACATGATTTTCACCACCTTGTGATCATCAAGCTCTTCACAACCATACCCTCTAATTTTGCCAACCAAGGTCATCAATCTATCAAACATCTCTTGAGGACCTTCTCCATCAATTATCACAAACCTATTTAGCTTCGCCATCAATAGATCAATTTTGGCTCTTCTCACTTTGTCTACACCTTCATGTGCAAGATGCAAGGTGTCCCAAATCTGTTTTGCCACATCAACATTCATCACTCTATTGTACTCATTTCCATCTAGAGCACTAGGAGAATGCTTGTGGCTTGTCCGTTGAGGTGGACAGCAGCTAGCTCTTCATTTGTTGGCCCTTCGGGGTTCTCCGGTGCTTGAAATCCACTACACACAATTTCCCAAAGACCGGGGTGAAGACCGATAAGATAAGCCTTCATCAAGTGCTTCCACTTAGCAAAGTTTGTCCCATTGAAATGAGGCAACTTCCCGGCAGGCACATTAATGAAAGACTTGCGGTCACGATTATTGCTGCTCCCCTTGTCTTTGTTTCCCTTTTTCTTGTTCTTCTCTTGTTCCTTGGAAACGTGATACGATGCATCATCATCACCATCTTCCGAGCTACTAGATAGCTCACTAGAAGAAGCATCATACATCTTTCTTTCTTCTTGCTTTGTTCTTGCAGCCCTTCTTTTTGCTCTTTCTTCGCGTATGCGCTTTCTTTCTTCTTTTCTTTTCAGCTTCTCATCATGCCTTTGTTGTTCTTCTTTTGCTTTTCTCCTTGCTTCTCTTCTCGCTCTTCTTTCTTTCTTTCTTTCTTTCTTTCCGCATCGGTGGTCTTGTCATCTTTGAGGGTGGCATTACTCGCTGTGGATAGTGACATCTCACTGCCGCTGCTTGCATCCTCGACAAGCACATCATCATCCTTTGGCTCTCGGGCGGATCTTGATCCTCTTCCAACTTCCATACTTCACGTGGTGAAGCGTATCTGAAGTAACGAGGCTCTAATACCACTTGTAGGATCTCCTAGAAGTTAAAGAGGCCTAGAGGGGGGGGTGAATAGGCCTGTAAAAACTCAACTCAAAACTCTGTTAGAACAGAGGGCGGCACTGCCGGCCTTCAAATAAAATACAAAGGTGGTACAACTTTGCAGAAAGTAAACTTAGGTGGTGAAGAACACAAGACTCAGTGATTTATCCGGTGGTTCAGCTCACCACAAAGGCTTGCCTAGGTCCACTTTGTTGAGGAAGCCACACTAGGCTTAGGCTTGCCACAAAGGCTTGCCCTACCCTCGTTCTCAAGTAAAGAGAGTGAACTCTTGAAGTGAGGGGTAATTTCTTAGGTGCAAAACAAGTTTACAAACCTCCCAAGGCTGCCACACAAGAGGGCAAGCTCATGGGTGACGCCTAGCCGGCTAGGAGCAAGCTCCAAGAGTAACAAACCCTAGAACCTCCGACCAAACGTGAACGAAATGCTCTTAGACCTTGGGAATCACTGGATCTACTCTCCAATCGAGTTTTGCTGCCTTTTCTCTCAAAGATTGATGGTTGAAATCAAAGATTGCTTGAGGGATGGAGGGCAACAATGGAGGAGAGAGAGAGAGCTCTGGTCTGTCTAAGCAAGAGATAAGTCGTCTGAGGTCTGTGATGACCGTTGTGAGGAGCGTCCAGAGGTAAAGACATCCCCTAGGTCCCAACGGTCAGGAGAGGGCGGCACTGCCGCCATGGCCAGAGCAGGTTAAGAAAGAAACTGTTTTGCGTGCTGCTTTGGCTGAGAAAGAGGATGTTGTTTTGTGAAGATGAGCATCTGGTTGCACAGTTGACCAACAATTCTAGAATTCCCCTTTATAGTACGGCTTTTCCTAAACTCAAATAAAGAAAATAAAATGAAGTAACACATCCTTGAGTTTGGATCAGCTCAAACATATTTTCAGAATACCAGCAACCTGTACATCATTTTCATAAATTGATCCCCTACTCATTAACTCGATAAAACTTGTTAGTCATCTAATTTTGTTGTCATTAACACCAAAACCCAGAATAGGGCTTGATTACACTTACACATACCATATGCTTAGAAATCAATTTGGACGCACCCAATGGAACTCCTAGATGACGTGTGTCATATGGAATCTTGCTTCGGTCCGTTTGTAGACATTGTAAGTTTTAGTGCAAGATAGGTGCACAGTTTGCGCCTAATGCACTACAGTCTAAGAAACAATTTTGGACGCACTATTTGGTACTCTGGGGTGAAGAGGCTCAAGTGGAAGCTTGGTTCGGTCAGTTTGGAGATAGTTCTAATCCTTATGCAAGGTAGGTGCATGGTTTGCATGGAACATACCATATGCTTGGAAATCAATTTGGATGCACCCGATGGAACTCCTTGACGACGTGTGTCATATGGAATCTCGCTTCGGCCATTTGGAGACATTGTTAGTTTCGGTGCAAGATAGGTGCACAGTTTGCACCTAATGCACCATAGTCTAAGAAACCATTTTGGACGCACTTGTTGGTACTCCTAGGTGAAGGGGCTCAAGTGGATGCTCGGTTTGGTCTGTTTGGAGATAATGCTAATCAAGATGCAAGATAGGTGCACAGTTTGCATGGAACATACCAAATGCTTGGAAATCAATCTAGACGCACATGATGGAACTCCTAGATGACGTGTGTCATACAAAATCTTGCTTTGGTCTGTTTAGAGATAGTGTTAGTTCCGGTGCAAGATAGGTGCAAGGTTTGCACATAATGCAGCATAGACTAACAAACCATTTTGGACGCACCCGATGGTACTCCTAGGTAAAAGGCTCAAGTGAAAGCTCGATTTGGTCTATTTGGAGATAGTGCTAATTTTGATGCAAGATAGATGCACGGACTGCATGAAACGTACCATGTGCTTAGAAATTAATTTGGACACACCCGATACAACTCCTTGATGATGTGTGTCATATGGAATCTCGCTTTGGTGTGCTTAGAGATAGTCTTAGTTTCGGTGCAAGACATGTGCATGGTTTGCGCCTAATGCACCAAAGTCTAAGAAACCATTTTGGATGCACCTGTTGGTACTCCTAGGTGAAGAGGCTCAAGTGGAGGCTTGGTTCGGTCTGTTTAGAGATAGTGCTAGTCTTGATGCAAGATAGGTGCATGATTTGCATGGAAACTATTTTGGATGTACTATTTAGTACTCCTGGGTGAAGAGGCACTATTTGGTACTCCTGGGTGAGGAGGCTCAAGTGGAAGCTTGGTTCGGTCATTTTGGAGATAGTGCTAATCCTTATGCACGGTAGGTGCATGGTTTGCATGGAACATACCATATGCTTGGAAATCAATTTGGATGCACCCGATGGAACTCCTTGTTGACGTGTGTCATTTGGAATCTCGCTTCAGTCCATTTGGAGACATTGTTAGTTTCGGTGAAAGATAGGTGCACAGTTTGCATGGAAACCATTTTGGACACACTTGTTGGTACTCCTAGGTGAAGGGGCTCAAGTGGATGCTCGGTTCGGTCTGTTTGGAGACAGTGCTAATCTTGATGCAAGATAGATGCATAGTTTGCATGGAACATATGATATGCTTAGAAACCAATTAGGACGGACCTGATATAACTCCTAGATGACGTGTGTCATACAAAATCTTGCTTTGGTATGTTTAGAGATAGTGTTAGTTCCGGTGCAAGATAGGTGCACGGTTTACGCCTAATGCACCATAGGCTAAGAAACCATTTTAGACGCACCCGATGGTACTCATAGTTGAAGTGGCTCAAGTGGAGGCTCGATTTGGTCTGTTCGGATATAGTGCTAATCTTGATGCAAGATAGTTGTACAGTTTGCATGGAACGTAACATATGTTAAGAAATCAATTTGGACGCACCCAATGGAACTCCTAGATGATGTGTGTCATATGGAATCTCGCTTCGGTCTGTTTGGAGACATTGTTAGTTTCGGTGCAACATAGGTGCATATTTTGTGCCTAATGCACCATAGTCTAAGAAACCATTTTTGACGCACCTGTTTGTACTCCTAGATGAAGAGGCCCAAGTGGATGCTCGGTTTGGTCTGTTTGGAGATAGTGCTAATCTTGATGCAAGATAGGTGCACGGTTTGCTTGGAACATACCATATGCTTGGAAATCAATTTGGATGCACCCGATGGAACTCCTTGATGACGTGTGTCATATGGAATCTCTCTTTGGTCTATTTAGAAATAGTGTTAGTTTCGGTGCAAGATATGTGCATGGTTTGCGCCTAATGCACCCTAGTCTAAGAAACCATTTTGGAAGCACCTGTTGGTACTTCGGTGAAGAGGCTCAGTGGAAGCTCGGTTTGATTTGTTTGGAGATAGTGCAAATCTTGATGCAAGATAGGTGCATGATTTGCAAGGAACATAACATATGCTTAGAAATCAATTTGGACGCACCCAATGGAACTCCTAGATGACGTGTGTCATATGGAATCTTGCTTCGGTTCATTTGTAGACATTGTAAGTTTTAGTGCAAGATAGGTGCACAGGTTGCTCCTAATGCACCATAGTCTAAGAAACCATTTTGGACGCAATATTTAGTACTCCTGGGTGAAGAGGCTCAAGTGGAAGCTTGGTTTGGTCAGTTTGGAGACAGTGCTAATCCTTATGCAAGGTAGGTGCATGGTTTGCATGGAACATACCATATGCTTGGAAATCAATTTGGATGCACCCGATGGAACTCCTTGACGACGTGTGTCATATGGAATCTCGCTTCGGTCCATTTGGAGACATTGTAAGTTTCGGTGCAAGATAGGTGCACAGTTTGCACCTAATGAACCATAGTCTAAGAAACCATTTTGGACGCACTTGTTTGTACTCCTAGGTGAAGGGGCTCAAGTAGTTGCTCGGTTCGGTCTGTTTGGAGATAATGCTGATCTTGATGCAAGATAGGTGCACGGTTTGCATGGAATATACCAAATGCTTGGAAAACAATCTGGAAGCACATGATGGAACTCCTAGATGATGTGTGTCATACGAAATCTTGCTTCGGTCTGTTTGGAGACAGTGTTAGTTTCGGTGCAGGATAGGTGCAAGATTTGCACGTAATGCAGCATAGGCTAAGAAATCATTTTGGAGGCACCTCATGGTACTCTTAGGTGAAAGGCTCAAGTGAAAGCTCGGTTTGGTCTATTTGGAGATAGTGCTAATCTTGATGCAAGATAGATGCACGGTCTACATGGAACGTACCATATGCTTAGAAATTAATTTGGACACACCCGATAGAACTCCTTCGTGACGTGTGTCATATGGAATCTCGCTTTGGTGTGCTTAGAGACAGTATTAGTTTCGGTGCAGGATATGTGCATGGTTTGCGCCTAATGCACCAAAGTCTAAGAAACCATTTTTAAGCACCTGTTGGTAATCCTAGGTGAAGAGGCTCAAGTGGAGGCTTGGTTTGGTCTGTTTAGAGATAGTGTTAATCTTGATGTAAGATAGGTGCACGATTTGCATGGAACATACCATATGCTTAGAAATCAATTTCGACGCACCAGATAGAACTCCTAGATGACATGTGCCATATGAAATCTCACTTCGGTCCGTTTAGATACACTGTTTGTTTCGGTGCAAGATAGGTGCACGGTTTGCACCTAAGGCACCACAGGATAAGAAACCATTTTGGACGCACCCGATGGTACTCCTAGGTCAATGTGCTCAAGTGAAAGCTTGGTTTGGTCTATTTGGAGATAGTGCTAATCTTGATGCAAGATAGATGCACGGTTAGCATGGAACATATGGTATGCTCAGAAATCAATTAGGACGCACCTGATATAACTCCTTGATGATGTGTGTCATATGGTATCTTGCTTCGTTTTGTTTAGAGACAGTGTTAGTTTTGGTAGAAGATATGTGCACGGTTTACGCCTAATGCACCATAGGCTAAGAAACCATTTTAGACGCACCCGATGGTACTCATAGTTGAAGTGGCTCAAGTGGAGGCTCGATTTGGTCTATTCGGATATAGTGCTATTCTTGATGCAAGATAGTTGTACAGGTGCATAGTTTGTGCCTAATGCACCATAGTCTAAGAAACCATTTTTGACGCACCTGTTTGTACTCCTAGATGAAGAGGCTCAAGTGGAAGCTCGGATCAATGTGTTTGGAGATAGTGCTAATTTTGATGCAAGATAGGTGCACAGTTTGCATGGAACATACCATATGCTTGGTGTCGGTGTTTTCCCCCGGGGATCACACCAACGAGTAAATTTGTATGCGTGCTCCCTTTCAGATGGTGATGCAAAAAGACACAAAGATTTATCCTGGTTCGGGCAAGAGAAGGGCCTACGTCCAGCGGGGGGGAGAGTTTGTATTATTTTGCACCTAAGTGCTTGTACAGGGGTGAATACAAGCGTGGTATGGATGGAGTATGAGTGAAATCGCTCTACTGTGTATGGCTTGTGTGTTCGGTGATGTTGTCTCGCGTTTTTTGTATCCGCTCCCGGGCCTCCCCTTTTATAGTTCCAAGGAGAGACATAGGGTACATGTATAGGCACCCGAGCAGGGGTCGATAGAGGTATGGCGCGCTGACCTACTCGAGGCCTCCGTACCAGCGTGGTTTCGAGCCGTCTTGTCCCGGTAGCTTGATGATGATTACGCGTGCCCCGGTATCCCGCTCTGCGCACCGTCCTGGGCCTGTTTATCTGTTGCATGCTTGTACGTCGTGGCAGCATCTGCGTAGGAGTGGTTGAGGCGCTGTCACTCGACACTCGACCCTTCCTTGGGAAGGAAACATGTCTACTCGAGGGTCAGGTACCGTATAACGCCTGGCTAGCTAGAGCGCTGACCTTGGGCGTCTCGAGGGGGGTTTTGATAAGACATCTCGACCCATTCCCTGCAACCTGCCGCGCTCTGGCTTATTTGGTGGGGAAGACTGCAAAAAGAATGACGAGACGGATGCCTGTTCCCTATCACGCTTCCCGTGACTGGCGGGTTAGGTGAGAACGCGACAGGCGCATTAAATGCCTTGGTTCTCGTGCCCGCGTCAGGCGACGGACGGCGTCCTTGCGTTCGACGCCTTCTAATTCGCTTGAGCCTGTTTCCGTGTTCGACGGTAGCTGGTGCTCGAGCCCTGATCGATTCGCAGGACGCTCTTTCCGTGTTCGAGACTATGACCGTCGAGGACCGTACGCGTGACTAGGTAGAGTGTCGAGTCGGAGGCCTCGACTTGCGTACGGGCACTCTCGTTATGCACATCAGTTGGGGTACCCGTTACTGATATCCTCGACAGTAGCCCCCGAGTCTCCATTTGAGCGCTAGCGCTCGAGTGGAGGCTATATTTTGTGGTTGAGTTTCCGTGGGGGCACGAGAGCGACCCCACGGGGGTAGCCCCCGAGCCCTTGAAGGAGTTTTTGACTCTTTCGAGGGTTATATCGCCTAATTCGCAGAAACGCTCTCGACACCTATAGTGGAAGGCTCTGATTGGCTTGTTTTGCGCGGAGGTCTCGACATACTCTCGATAGAGCGAGCGTCATCCACCCCAGATCGAGCTCCTAGCGGGTGATCCAAGTGAGAACCTGATCCAAGTGAGAACCTGTGCCCCTTTCGAGGGGTCAGCTGTAGCCCGGAGGCATTCCCATAAAGCGGGGTCGACATGGTCGGGGATGCTGGTCTCGTTCGATAGAGTCCAGTGG
Source organism: Sorghum bicolor (assembly GCF_000003195.3). Classification (NCBI taxonomy): domain Eukaryota; kingdom Viridiplantae; phylum Streptophyta; class Magnoliopsida; order Poales; family Poaceae; genus Sorghum; species Sorghum bicolor. The sequence continues at coordinate 34,968,956 of NC_012871.2, forward strand.
CTTGATGCCTCCCTTCGGGGGGATTCCTCTCGACCGTCTCAACCCCACCTTGGATATCCCCAGCGAGTTCTCGAGGCGGGCCTCGATTTTCGACCACTCGCCGGGCATCCCTGACTCTGGCGCTCGAGATCGGCTGTCGAACCCTTTCGGCGGGTCAGCCTGCGACCTCTCGAGACTTTTATGGGTACGTACCTTAGCTTACAGGGGAAGGAAAAGGACCGCGACGGTTCACCTTTTTGCCCGTTGGGCGCGTCTTTTCAGGCAGGAGCCGTCGCGACACTGTATCGGCGCAGAATTCGTAGCGTCCCATCTGTGAGGAGGAAGAAGACTGTTAGGCGGTGCATTTATGGGGGGAGTTACCGTGTTTATCGGATCTATCCGTTGGTGGGTTGCCATCTATAAATATCCCGTGGCCTTGCTGCCGTTCTCCCTTCCGCCTTCTGCCTCCATTCTTGCCTCAGATCCCTTGCCCCCTTACGCGCGCGCACCCTCGTTCACCAGTGAAGTCGCCTCTCTCCCACCTGAAGATGCCTGTGAGGCTCATCGCCGCTAACGACTGGCGCCTGTCGTCGATGACGGAGCGCTGGTTGTTGGAGCTTGAGAGGGAGGGGCTCCTACGCCCTCGTACTTCATCATCACGGCCAGAGTGGATCGCGCCGGCGGTGGACCATCAGGAGCCCAGACCGCCCACGGGCTATGTGGTCTCATTCGCCAAATTCCACCGCCACGGCCTGGGCGCTCCTCCGAGTCGCTTCATGTGGGCGCTCTGCCATCACTACGGGGTGGAGCTCCAGCACTTCTCCCCAAACGCCATCACCGTCGCGGCGGTCTTTGCCGCGGTGTGTGAGGGCTATTTGAGGATGATGCCCCACTGGGATTTGTGGCTCCACCTGTACCGGGGCGAGCTTTTCAATGCTCCCACCGGGACTACTAGTGTGAGGAAACCCGTGCGGGCCGGGTGCCTCAATTTGGTGCTGAAGACAGGCAAGACGGAGAGGCCGCACGAGTACATCCCGGTGGGATTGTCATCGAACCATGCCGGATGGGACTCCCAGTGGTTCTACCTGCGGAACGATGATGGCCGCCTTGCTGCCTACACCGGCCGCTTGATCTCGGAGCGCCCGGACAACTGGACGTGCGGTGTCGTCTAAGTTCACCAGTCGCGACTCGACCCCCTCCTCGACGCCTTGAAGAAATTACGCATGGAAGGCCTGACCGCAGCTCTCGTCATCTCGGCCGTCCATCATCGGAGGGTTCTCCCGTTGATGTCTGAGCCGCTGAGGATGGACGAGATGGGTCCCGGCGTTTCGTCCCAGGATCTCGAGGCGTGTCGGATGTCCAACGAGGCTCCGGCGGACGATGAGGTCGCGGCCCGGGTCAGGGCGGTTGTCGCTGGTGACTTCAAGGCGGAGCATGTCAACGGCTTCCCCTATGAGGCCCGACGTGGGGTCAATTGACCTGGTAAGCCTCTACGACCCCGATTCTCGATTCTCTTCGATCTTTCTTAAGACTCGTCCTCGCTCTCGCAGGGACCGATCGACGTCCGATCCTCGAGGCTTCCAGTAAAGGAGGACGAGGTCGATCGCGACAAGCGGCGCCAGTCCGCTGAAAAGCAGAAGTCCGCAAAGGACTCGGAAAAGAAAAAGGAGAAGAAGAAGAATCTCGATCGCCAAGCGTTAGAGGCGCGTCGAGCAAAGTCCAGGCAAAGGGGGGAGCCTGAAGAAGAATCCCCCAATGAGGATGAGGGCGATGATGGTGGCGACGATAGCGATGATTCGGAGGGAATGGCGTCCCGTCTCGACCGGATCCTCGAGGGTCCGCCTCGTGCCGACGCCGATACCCGTGGACGGGAGCACCAAACGAGGAACCAGGCGGGTATCTTGAGAGGCAGCAGACGGGGTCGTCCCCTCGCCGCTCCCGTGCCGATATCCCTCCCGTGCCGGCTCAAAGTCGGTCCGTCCCGCGCCCCCAACCTCCCCCTACACCAAAGGTGGGCGACCGGGCCAAGCCCCAGGTGACAGGGCCGTTGACCCGTGGCCGTGCCGCGGCCTCCGGCAAGGGGGAAACAAGCTACAGGAGCTCCAGCCCTAGTGCTCGTCAGGTGGGAGACGCCGAGCTGAGGCCTGCGCCCGCTCGTGAGGGGCCTGGAGCCTCAACGCGGGGCGGTTTGAGGCCTGCCGGTCGAGGTACCGGCAGGCGGGCTGTCCTCCCTGTGGGGTAAGGTCTTCAACACTATGATTCTCATCTTCCTATGTCTTTATGTTTTCTCGTGTAACGGCTTCTTTCGTGCCCGTTTAGGTTGAAGCGGACGCTCGAGCAGGCCCAGCCCTCGTTGGCCAAAAGGCTTAAAGTAGGAGCGGCCTCCAAAGGTTCAGGTTAGCAGCTCATTCCCGTCGTTATGGGACTTGTGTTGTTCTTACATCGATCATCGTGACGACTGACATTTGCTTTTGTGTGTTTTACAGGCTCCTCCGACCCTCGACCACCAACCGGTGCCGAGAGCGCCCCGCCTCGTCCCTTGGTGGGTGAATCTGCCCCATCGTCGCCAAAGCGGGTCGAGGCACCTCCCCCCAAGGGTAGGAGGGAGCCCCCGAGCCTGCCCGATCTGGGGTCGAGGGGGATCCTATAACTATAAGTGATGGGTCTGGTGGCGACGGGTCCTCGAAGGACGCTCGTCCTATGGACGAGGAGGCCCAGACCTCTCTCACCGCGAAGCGGACGCCCTGGCCTGCCGGGCTTCGCTCCGTCGAGCAGAGGAAGGAGGAGGAGGAGCGCGAGCAGGAGACGCGGCGGCTGCCGCAGGAGGAGCAGCGGCTGCAGCAGAAAGAAGGAGAGGAAGGGCATCCGCCAGCAGGTCCCCAGCTCGAGGAGCTGCTAGAGCAGGATCGTCAACGGGAGCTGCAGGAGCTCCAGGAGCAGCAGCAGCTGAGGGGCCAGCAATTGGAGGAACTGCTCGAGCCTCCCTCTCACAGTCCGCCCCAACCAGTGCCACTAGTGCCGCAAAGAGCCTGGAAACCAGGAGGAGGGTCTGCCAGTTTTCGGTCCTCCAACCCCGACGTGGCTCCGTCCAGGGGCGCCCGCCTCGATCCCAGCAAAGTCAGGGCGGGCGGACGGCGTGGTCGCGCTCGCTTGTATGATGCGCACCCCCGTAGACCCCCAATCCGAGATCAGGTGTACGATTTATGGCATGGATGGAATCGCTCCGGGATTCCTTCGAGAGCGTCGGTCGTGGGAGGACCGCATTCCCGCTGAGGAGGACGAGGCTGGAACGTCAATTGGTGGTGGAGGCAGCGAGACCGGGACCTGGAAGACGGTGGACGACGACGGGCGGTTCCCCTCCCTCGTCGACTTGTTCCTGTGCCACGGGGTGTCGCTTGAGACCGTCGAGGAGCTCATTCGAGGCGTCAAGGCGCGCGCCGACCAGGAGATGGAGAACTGGTGCCCCGACCGGATCCGCATTCGGGCTTCCAACGATCCGTCTGAACCCAACATCTTCCTAGACGACCGGAAGGAGGCCAAAAAGTGGCAGCACGTCGAGGAGCTTCGCCTCTGGATGAAGCATACGGTGGGGCTCCTGTCTGACGTTGTTAACAATAGGCTCGGACCGGCCTACTTTGTAAGTATTTTTCGGCTTTAATCTGTATAGCACGTTTGGTTTTGTGTCATAACTGCTCAATCGCTGGCTCGCAGGACCTGAAAGAAACTTCCCGCATTAAATCGAGCTTCATCCACGCCACGAGAGGCGGCAGGGAACAACTCCCTCTCCTCAAGGACAAACTCCTAGAGTCGTAGGAGAAACTCCTCAAGGCCTATAAGGAGCTTTTGGCGCCCGAGGAGGAGAAGAAGGAGAGGGAGGCCGCCCTGGCTGAGGCTCGGGAGGCCTCGAGGAAGGCGGTGGAGGAGGCCACGCTGTTGAGGGAGCGGGCCATGATGGTCGAGGAAGTCGCGTCCAAGGCCCAGAAAGAGGCCTTGTCTTACAAGAACGCTGTCGCTAACCTGGACGAGGAGAAGGGCCTTCTCAAGACTGAACTTGCCTCCACCCAAGAAACCTTTCAAAGAATGAAGGTGGAGTGCGTGAATGGCAAGATCGCTAGGAGCGCCGCGGAGGAGGCTAAAAAGAAGGCTATTGAGGATCTCGAGGCGGAGCGGGTTCGATCCCGCAGCCTCTCGGACGACGTCGATCATCTGAAGAGAGCGCTGTTGGAAAAAGATGGGGCCATCGCGCAAGCTGGCAAGGCGATCGAGGATCTGCGCGTCGCCAACACCGAGCTGGTGCGCTCCCATAAGGAGATCGAGAGGGCCAACACCAACTTGGTTGGCGAGAACACGGTTTTAGAGGAGAGCATTCGTGGTACGTTTCTACTATCGAGTTTCTTTTCTGAGGTGTGCTTGGTGTTAGCTAATTTCTTCGTGTTGTTCTTTGTGGGGCTTAAAGACGAGCTGCTGGCCGCCCAAGTCGAGGCCCGCTCCACTAAGGCTCAGCTTGAGGGGGAGGTCGCTTTGAATGGTCGGCTACGGACCGCAATAAGCGACCTCTCGGCCTCCTGGGAGCTCGAGCCTGTTGACGAATCGAGGGAGGAGGCTCGAGGCAACGCGCTGGTCGATCAGCTGTGCTACCTGGGCACAACGCTGAGGGATCGAGTGCGGGACGCTCTTCATGTTGGAGTGAAGCGGGTGATGGCGGTAGTCTACTCAGGCTTTTCTTACGACTCGGAGGTGGTGTCCCACGGCTTTGTCACCGACATCTCCAAGAATGATGCGGAGAACGAGGAGAGGCTCCACGCCTTGATCGATGATGCGGAGGTCCCTGGGGAACGGTTAGCCAAGCTCTTCGAGCCGGAAGTGCTTCCTCCTGAGACTAGCTCGGGTGCGGACGAGGGTGGTGAGGGCCGAGATTCAGACTGAGGCCTGTGAGCCTGCTCTGGGTGCCTAGGCTCCTTGTATAGTACTTTGTCGTTCTATCTTATGTAATATTGTGTTTTTAAGTGACTTATAAGATCTATGAATGTTTGCCTGTCTTTCCGCTCGAGGCTCCTTTGTTTTCCCTTTGCGCCTATGTTTGTATTCCTCGTTTGGTCTTTTGTTTAAGGCGATCTCGATTGCCTCAAGGGTGAGGAAGCGAGTAGAGTTTCCGTAGCTCGGGGGCGTAGGAGTTCTCAGGCTCGTTGTTTCTCGGCCCTTAAGGGGCTCGAGGTGCCTCTACTACTCGACCTTACGAGGTTTACTGATAGGAACGAAAGAATTATTTGGTTTTTTCGGCGCTAGGGGGGGTCCCCCTGCTAGTCCCCGAGGTGGTATCGACTATGATGGGTCATAGTTGGTACTCCCTTCTAACGTCAAGGTTTCGGCCCATGAAAAAGTAAATTACTCGTGGGAAAGATCTTATTCATTCATGCATTCATTTATAAGGCCTTTGGTATAGAATGTACATGGGAACATAAAAGCTTTGAAATTCTAGGGGTAGAATCGACGTAGCTGTTCTATGTTCCACGCGTTGGAGAAGATCGCCCCCTTTTCGTCCGCGAGCTTGTATGTCCCTGGCTTCAGTACCTCGGCCACCACGTATGGGCCCTCCCAAGGTGGAGTCAGTTTGTGGCGTCCTTGGTTGCTTTGCCGCCGCCGTAGGACAAGGTCGCCCACGTTCAGGTCTCTCTTGCGCACGTGCTTGTCATGGTAGCGTTGAAGCTTTTGTTGGTATCTGGCGGAGTTGAGGAGGGCCATGTCTCGAGCTTCCTCGAGTTGGTCGACCGTATTCTCTTGAGTCTCTTTATTTGATTGCTCATTGAATGCTTTGAGTCGCGGGGATCCATACTCGAGGTCCGTCGGGAGCACGGCCTCAAAGCCGTAGACCATGAAGAATGGGGTGTATTTTGTGGCCCTGCTTGGCGTCGTCCTTAAGCTCCATAGGACCGAAGAAAGCTCCTCGACCCATTTCTTACCAAATTTCTTCAAGCGGTTGTAGATCCTTGGTTTGAGCCCCTGCAAAATCATGCCGTTGGCGGGCTTGACCTGGCCGATGGTTCGAGGATGGGCCACTGCAGACCAGTTCACACGGATGTGATGCCGATCGCAGAAGTCCAAGAACTTTTTGCCGATGAACTGAGTGCCGTTGTCGGTGATGATGACGTTGGGAATCCCAAACCGGTGGATGATGTCGATGAAGAAAAGGACGGCTTGCTCGGAGCGGATGTTTGTGATGGGTCGAGCCTCGATCCATTTGGAGAATTTGTCGATGGCAACCAACAAATGGGTGTACCCCCCTACTGCCTTCTGTAGGGGTCCTACTAAGTCGAGCCCCCATACCGCAAACGGCCATGTGATGGGGATCATTTGGAGAGCGTGGGTGGGCAGATGCATCCGCTTGGCGTAGAATTGGCACCCATGACACGAGCGCACGAGCTCGATGGCGTCAGCTACGGCCGTTGGCCAGTAGAAGCCTTGTCGGAAAGCATTCCCTACGAGGGTCCGTGGAGCAGCATGGTGGCCACAAGCCCCCGAGTGTAGATCCTTGAGAAGTTTTCGGATTTCCTCTATCGTGATGCAACGCTGCAAGATCCCTGTCGGGCTTCGTCGGTATAGCTCATTGCCTTCGCCGTAGATTACGTACGATTTGGCCCGTCGAGCGATACAGCGGGCCTCAGATCGATCTTCTGGCAACTCGCAACGAATTAGGCAGTCGAGGAGCGATGTCTGTTTGCTGGGTGGGGGAGGCTTCGACGCCAGGCCCCGAGCCCAAGTCGACGGATGGCTCGTGTAGATCTCTCGAGAACGCGTCAGGTGGGACCGTGCCTCGAGTCGACGCGATCTTAGCGAGTTCGTCGGCCGCCTTGTTGTAGCGTCGGGCGATGTGGACGAGCTCGAGGCCGTGGAACTTATCCTCGAGTCGACAGACCTCCTTGCAGTACGCCTCCATTTTCGGGTTATGGCAGTTCGAGGCCTTCATCACTTGGTCGATGACGAGCTGGGAGTCACCTCGAACGTCGAGGCGTCAGACTCCTAGCTCGATGGTGATCTTCAGACCGTTGACAAGGGCCTCGTACTCCGTGACGTTGTTGGATGCAGCAAAATGAATCCTGATGACATACCTCATATGAACGCCTAGGGGCGAGATGAATAGCAGGCCGGCCCTAGCTCCCGTCTTCATGAGAGACCCGTCGAAATACATCGTCCATAGCTCTGCCTGAATTTGAGCCGGGGGGAGCTAGGAGTGTATCCATTCCGCGACGAAATCCACTAGGGCTTGTGACTTGATAGCTTTGCGGGGCGCATAAGTGAGGGTCTCACTCATGAGCTCGACCGACCACTTAGCGATTCTCCCCGTGGCCTCCCGACTCTGGATGATCTCGCTCAAAGTGAAGGATGAGACCACCGTGATAGGGTGGCCGAGGAAGTAATGTTGCAGCTTCCGTCGGGCGAGGATCACGGCGTAGATTAGCTTCTGGACCTGCGGATACCATGCCTTGGTCTCCGAGAGCACCTCGCTGACGAAATAGACTGGCCTCTAGACCGGCAGTGCATGCCCCTCCTCTTGCCTCTCGACCACCACCGCCGCACTGACGACCTGAGTCGTCGTGGCAACGTACAGAAGCAGAGGTTCTGCGGGTTGAGGTGGGACCAGGACTGGTGCAGAGGTCAGCGCTTTCTTCAAGTTATCGAGGGCTTCCTCGGCCTCGGGGGTCCAAGAGAAACGCTCGGCTTTTTTTAAGAGCCGATATAGTGGCAGCGCCTTATCTCCTAACCTCGAGATGAAACGACTCAGCGCTGCCAAACATCCTGTGACCTTTTGCACTCCCTTGACGTCTCGGATCGGCTCCATTCTCGTGATTTCCGAGATTTTCTCGGGGTTGGCCTCGATGCCACGTTGGGAGACTATGTATCCCAGGAGCATGCCTCGGGGGACACCAAAGACGCACTTCTCAGGATTGAGCTTGATCTTGTTGGCGCGTAAGCAACTGAAAGCGATCTCGAGGTCCTGAATCAGGTCTCCTCATTTTTTTGACTTGACGACGATGTCGTCGACATAGGCCTCTACCGTCGACCCTATATGTTTTCCGAACACGTGGAGCATGCATCGCTGGTATGTAGCTCCCGCGTTTCGAAGCCTGAACGGCATGGTTACATAGCAATACATCCCAAAAGGCGTGATGAAAGAGGTCGCGAGCTGGTCGGACTCTTTCATTTTTATTTGGTGGTAACCAGAATAAGCATCAAGGAAAGAAAGAGTTTCGCATCCCGCAGTAGAATCAACGATTTGATCGATACGTGGTAAAGGAAAAGGAACTTTCGGACATGCTTTATTTAAACTCGTATAATCAACACACATCCTCATTTTCCCATTCTTTTTCTTAACTAGTATAGGATTTGCTAACCAGTCAGGATGGTGAACCTCCTTGATGAATCCGGCCGTCAAAACCTTGTGGATTTCCTCGCCAATGATCTTGCGCTTCTCTTCATCGAAGCGATGTAGCCGCTGCTTCACTGGCTTGGAACCGGCTCGAATTTCCAAGGAGTGCTCGGCGACTTCCCTTGGTATGCCTAGCATGTCCGAGGTACTTCATGCAAACATGTCAGTGTTCGCACAGAGAAAGTCGACGAGCACGACTTCCTATTTGGGGTCGAGGTCGGCGCTGATCGTCAGCGCCTTGCCGTCGGAGCCGTTGGGGTCGAGCGGGATCTTCTTTGTTCCTTCTGCTGGCTCGAAACTGCCCGCGTGGTGCTTGGGCTTTGGAGGCTCTGCGGCCAAGGCCTCGAGCTTCGAGGCGAGCTCGGTGGAACTCTCGACGGCTTCCCCATATTCGACGCACTCGACGTCGCATTCGTATGCTTGCTCGTAGGAGGAGCTGACGGTGATGACCCCCTTTGGCCCGGGCATCTTCAACTTTAGGTAGGTGTAATTGGGGATAGCCATGAATTTGGCGTAACCCGGGCGCCCGATGATGGCGTGGTACGTTCCTCAGAACCCCACCACCTCAAAGGTGAGGGTCTCCTTTCTGAAGTTGGCCGCTGTGCCAAAGCAGACCGGTAGGTCGATTCGACCTACCGGTAACGCCTTCTTCCCAGGTATGACACCATGGAAGCCTCTGGCGCTTGGTTGGAGCTGCGCCCTGTTGATGCCGAGGAGGTCGAGGGTCTCGAGGTAGATGATGTTCAGGCTGCTGCTGCCGTCCATCAGCACCTTTGAGAGTCTGGTGTTGACGATGATGGGGTCGACGACGAGTGGGTAGACGCCAGGGGCGACTACCTTGTCGGGGTGGTCGTCTCGGTCAAAGGTGATGGGGGTGCTCGACCAGCTGAGATACTGAGGCACTGCCATCCTGGCCGCAAAGACTTCACGGCGTTCCCTCTTGCGTTGCCTTGCGGTCAGCTGCGTCGAGGGCCTGCCGTAGATCATGTAGCAGTCATGGACGGCTGGGAAACCGTCGTCGTGTTTGCAGTCCCCCTTGTCGCCGCTCTTTTCTTTCTTCAAGTCATCTCGCGCATCCTTCTTGAACCCCGGCGTGCTGCGGATTGCCCTGCTGAACACCCGAGGGCCCGGTGGCTCAGGGGCCAGTTGGTCCTCGTCGCTGTCATATCTCCTGCCGCGGTGGGCGCTGTAACCGCGCTCTTCTGCGTCCCCGTAACGACGGCGACGATTTTCCTCGATGTCGCGTCATGCGTCGTGTCGTCGTTGGTCGTCGACGGGGAGGACGAGCATGGTCTTTTTCCCTCGAGGGGGTGGCTGCTGATGGACTGACACCTCTTTTTCATTCTGGGCTGGCTCGTCACGCTTTTCTGTAGCTGCCCCTCGACGTCGGGAGGCCGAGCTTTCTGCTTGCTGAACTGCCGCCACCTGGAGCAGAGTCTGCACCTCGTCTCTGATGCGCCGTGCTTGGGAGTTCGAGGGCTCGGGCATATTACGCGGCAGCATTGTCACCGCCACGACGTTCTGGCCTGCTCGAGGGAAACGGCTGACGGGCTGCTCGGGCTCTTCGTCTCCGACGATCTGCCTATGTACCTCTCGAGCCCGTCTGCGGACACTTCCGCCAGGTGGGTAAGGTAGGTCTTGCTCGAGGATCTGCTCAAGTTGAACAAGACGCTCGCGATCCTCGTCAAGCTTTGCCTTGAGCTCTCGTAGCTGCGCAATTTGCGTGGCTCTGTCTTCCTGTGGAGGCGGGTCGACCTGTCCGTCGTTCCCAGGCGTCCTGGGGTCTTCCCTCGCTGCAGGGGCTCGACCGCCAGCAACGGCGTCTTGCGTCTCGTCGGTAGTTTCTATCGCACCGTCGATATGGAAGCACTCCCTAGTAGGGTCGTAGCTGTCGGACTCAGAGCCGGAGTCCGGCTCGGCGGCGTAGAAGCATCCGCGTCCTTCCTCCAGCAGCCGCTGCCTAAGGGAGGTAATCGTGTACCGCCTAGGGCCTAGGCAGCGGAGGCCTCGTACCTGTGAGAAGTCTGGCAGCTCGGTCGTCTGTGGTCGTGCTCCATTGTCGCGTTGGAGGACCATTGGTCTCTCCACGTACGTCTGGGCGTTTGGACATATCGTCCTGGTGAGCGATGCCGCGGCATTGTCCAGCCCGAACGACAGCGCTCTTCTTGTGGCGAACAACCCGTGTGGAAGCAGCGTGGCGGTGGGGGAGAGCGCGCGGGGCGCGTCATCTCCTGTCATCGTGCGATCCTCGTGGCGTTGGGCCGTCATACCCACGGTTTCGGTGTGCGGGGCTGTCGGCTCCTGTGCCACCTCCTGCCTGGCACGAACTGTCGGTCGCGATGAGGCAGAAGGGCGACGGTGGTGTTGTCCATGCCTCTTCTTGGGCGGGGAGGCGTGGTGGCGAGGACGTCTCGGGGCCCTCAACCGTGTTAGCGCAACGCGGACTCCTCTCGGTCCTTTGATCGAGAGCAAGATCATGTCATAGCCAGAGCCAGTAGACATGAACTCGAGACTCCCAAACCAAATCACCGTGGAGCACGGAATCGGCGAAACGAGAGTGGCCATCTGGAAAGGAATGGGAAATCGGTGAAAAACACGCAGGACCCCTACCTGGCGCGCCAACTGTCGGTGTTTTCCCCCGGGGGTTCACACCAACGAGTAAATTTGTATGCGTGCTCCCTTTTCCAGATGGTGATGCAAAAAGATACAAAGATTTATCCTGGTTCGGGCAAGAGAAGGGCCTACGTCCAGCGGGGGGGAGAGTTTGTATTATTTTGCACCTAAGTGCTTGTATAGGGGTGAATAAAAGCGTGGTATGGATGGAGTATGAGTGAAATCGCTCTACTGCGTATGGCTTGTGTGTTCGGTGATGTTGTCTCGTGTTTTTTGTATCCGCTCCCGGGCCTCCCCTTTTATAGTTCCAAGGAGAGACCTAGGGTACATGTATAGGCGCCAGAGCAGGGGTCAATAGAGGTATGGCGCGCTGACCTACTCGAGGCCTCCGTATCGGCGTGGTTTCGAGCCGTCTTGTCCTGGTAGCTTGATGATGATTACACGTGCCCCGGTATCCCGCTCTGCGCGCCGTCCTGGGCCTGTTTATCTGTTGCATGCTTGTACGTTGCGGCAGCATCTGCGTAGGAGTGGTTGAGGCGCTGTCACTCGACGCTCGACCCTTCCTTGGGAAGGAAACATGTCTACTCGAGGGTCAGGTGCCGTATAACGCCTGGTTAGCTAGAGCGCTGACCTTGGGCGTCTCGAGGGGGTTTTGATTAGACATCTCGACCCATTCCCTGCAACCTGCCGCGCTCTAGCTTATTTGGTGGGGAAGGCTGCAAAAAGAATGACGAGACAGATGCCTGTTCCCTATCACGCTTCCCGTGACTGGCGGGTTAGGTGAGAACGCGACAGGCGCATTAAATGCCCTGGTTCCCGTGCCCGCGTCAGGAGGCAGACGACGTCCTTATGCTCGATGCCATCTGATTCGCTCGAGCCTGTTTCTGTGTTCGACGGTAGCTGGTGCTCGAGCCCTGATCGATTCGCAGGACGCTCTTTCCGTGTTCGAGACTATGACCGTCGAGGACCGTACGCGTGACTAGGTAAAGCGTCGAGTCGGAGGCCTCGACTTGCGTACGGGCACTCTCGTTATGCACATCAGTTGGGGTACCCCTTACTGATATCCACGACACTTGGAAATGAATTTGGATGCACCCGATGGAACTCCTTGATGACGTGTGTCATATGGAATGTCTCTTTGGTCTATTTAGAAACAATGTTAGTTTCGGTGCAAGGTATGTGCATGGTTTGTGCCTAATGCACCATAGTCTAAGAAACCATTTTGAAAGAACGTGTTGGTATTTCGGTGAAGAGGCTCAAGGAAGCTTGGTTTGATTTATTTGGAGATAGTGCAAATCTTGATGCAAGATAGGTGCATGATTTGTATGGAACATAACATATGCTTAGAAATCAATTTGGACGCACCCAATGGAACTCCTAGATGACGTGTGTCATATGGAATCTTGCTTCGGTTTGTTTGTAGACATTGTAAGTTTTAGTGCAAGATTGGTGCACAGGTGGCCCCTAATGGACCATAGTCTAAGAAACCATTTTGGACGCACTATTTGGTACTCCTGCATAAGAGGCTCAAGTGGAAGCATGGTTTTGTCAGTTTGGAGATAGTGCTAATCCTTATGCAAGGTAGGTGCATGGTTTGCATGGAACATACCGTATGCTTCGAAATCAATTTCGATGCACCCGATGGAACTCCTTGATGACGTGTGTCATATGGAATCTCGCTTCGGTCTATTTGGAGACATCGTTAGTCTTGGTGCAAAATAGGTCATAGTTTGCACCTAATGCACTGTAGTCTAAGAAACCATTTTGGACGCACTTGTTGGTACTCCTAGGTGAAGGGGCTCAAGGGGTTGCTCGGTTCGGTCTGTTTGGAGATAGTGCTAATCTTGATGCAAGATAGGTGCACGGTTTGCATGGAACATACCAAATTCAAGTGGAGGCTCGATTTGCTCTGTTCGGATATAGTGCTAATCTTGATGCAAGATAGTTGTACAGTTTGCATGGAACGTACCATATGTTAAGAAATTAATTTGGACGCACCCAATGGAACTCCTAGACGACGTGTGTCATATGGAATCTCGCTTCGGTCTGTTTGGAGACAGTGTTAGTTTCCGTGCAAGATATGTGCATATTTTGTGCCTAATGCACCATAGTCTAAGAAACCATTTTTGACGCACCTGTTTGTACTTCTAGATGAAGAGGCTCAAGTGGAAGCTCGGTTCGGTCTGTTTGGAGATAGTGCTAATCTTGATGCAAGATAGGTGCACGATTTGAATGGAACATACCATATGCTCAGAAATCAATTTGGACGCACCAGATGGAACTCCTAGATGACATGTGTCATATGGAATCTCACTTCTGTCCGTTTAGATACACTATTAGTTTCGGTGCAAGATAGGTGCACGGTTTGCACCTAATGCACCATAGGATAAGAAACCATTTTGGATGCACCCGACGGTACTCCTAGGTCAAGGTGCTCAAGTGAAAGCTTGGTTTGGTCTGTTTGGAGATAGTGTTAATCTTGATGCAAGATAGATGCACGGTTAGCATGGAACATATGATATAATCAGAAATCAATTAGGACGCACCTGATATAACTCCTTGATGACGTGTGTCATATGGAATCTTGTTTCGGTCTGTTTGTAGACATTGTAAGTTTTAGTGCAAGATAGGTGCACAGTTTGCGCCTAATGCACCATAGTCTAAGAAACCATTTTGGATGCACTATTTGGTACTCTTGGGTGAAGAGGCTCAAGTGGAAGCTTGGTTCGGTCAGTTTGGAGATAGTGCTAATCCTTATGCAAGGTAGGTGCCTGGTTTGCATGGAACAAACCATATGCTTGGAAATCAATTTGGATGCATCCGATGGAACTCCTTGACGACGTGTGTCATATGGAATCTTACTTTGGTCCATTTGGAGACATTGTTAGTTTCGGTGCAAGATAGGTGCACAGTTTGCACCTAATGCACCATAGTCTAAAAAATCAATTTGGACGCACCCAATGTAACTCCTAGATGACGTGTGTCATATGGAATCTCGCTTCGGTCTGTTTGGTGGCAATGTTAGTTTCGGTGCAAGATAGGTGCATAGTTTGTGCGTAATGCACCATAGTCTAAGAAACCATTTTTGACACACTTGTTTGTACTCCTAGATGAGTAGGCTCAAGTGGAAGCTTGGTTCGGTCTGTTTGGAGATAGTGCTTATCTTGATGCAAGATAGGTGCACGGTCTGCATGGAACGTACCATGTGCTTAGAAATTAATTTGGACACACCCGATAGAACTCCTTGTTGACGTGTGTCATATGGAATCTCGCTTTGGTGTGCTTAGAGATAGTATTAGTTTCAGTGCAAGATATGTGCACGGTTTGCGCATAATGCACCAAAGTCTAAGAAACCATTTTGGAAGCACCAGTTGGTACTCCTAGGTGAAGAGGCTCAAGTGGAGGCTCGGTTCAGTCTGTTTACAGATAGTGCTAATCTTGATGCAAGATAGGTGCATGATTTGCATGGAACATACCATGTGCTTGGAAATCAATTTGGATGCACCCGATGGAACTCCTTGATGATGTGTGTCATTTGGAATCTCACTTCGGTCCAATTGGAGACATTGTTAGCTTCAGTGCAAGATAGGTGCACAGTTTGCACCTAATGCACCATAGTCTAAGAAACCATTTTGGACGCATTTGTTGGTACTCCTAGGTGAAGGGGCTCAAGTGGATGCTAGGTTTGGTCTGTTTGGAGATAGTGCTAATCTTGATGCAAGATAGATGCATGCTTTGCATGGAACATACGATATGCTTAGAAATCAATTAGGACGCACCTGATATAACTCCTTGATGATTTGTGTCATATGGAATCTTGCTTTGGTTCGTTTAGAGACAGTGTTAGTTTTGGTAGAAGAAATGTGCACGGTTTACGCCTAATGCACCATAGGCTAAGAAACCATTTTAGACGCACCCGATGGTACTCGTAGTTGAAGAGGCTCAAGTTGAGGCTCGATTTGGTCTGTTCGGATATAGTGCTAATCTTGATGCAAGATAGTTCCACAGTTTGCTTGCAACGTACCATCAGTTAAGAAATCAATTTGGACGCACTTAATGGAACCCAATGCAAGATGACGTGTGTCATATGGAATCTCGCTTCGGTCCATTTGGAGACAATGTTAGTTTCAGTGCAAGATAGGTGCATAGTTTGTGCGTAATGCACCATAGTCCTAGAAACCATTTTGGATGCACTATTTGGTACTCTTGGGTGAAGAGGCTCAAGTGGAAGCTTGGTTCAGTCAGTTTGGAGATAGTGCTAATCCTTATGCAAGGTAGTGCATGGTTTGCATGGAACATACCATATGCTTGGAAATCAATTTGGATGCACCCGATGGAACTCCTTGACGACGTGTGTCATATGGAATCTCGCTTCGGTCCACTTGGAGACATTGTTAGTTTCGGTGCAAGATAGGTGCACAGTTTGCACCTAATGCACCATAGTCTAAGAAACCATTTTGGACGCACTTGTTGGTACTCCTAGGTGAAGTGGCTCAAGTGGATGCTCAGTTTGGTCTGTTTGGAGATAGTGCTAATCTTGATGCAAGATAGGTGCACGGTTTGCATGGAACATACCAAATGCTTGGAAATCAATCTGGACGCACATGATGGAACTCCTAGATGACGTGTGTCATATAAAATCTTGCTTTGGTCTGTTTGGAGACAGAGTTAGTTTTTGTGCAAGGTTTGCACATAATGCAGCATAGGCTAAGAAACCATTTTGGACGCACCCGATGGTACTCCTAGGTAAAAGGCTCAAGTGAAAGCTCAATTTGGTCTATTTGGAGATAGTGCTAAGCTTGATGCAAGATAGATGCACGGTCTGCTTGGAACGTACCATGTGCTTAGAAATTAATTTGGACACACCAGATAGAACTCCTTGATGACGTGTGTCATATGGAATCTTGCTTTGGTGTGCTTCGAGATAGTATTAGTTTCAGTGCAAGATATGTGCACGGTTTGCGCCTAATGCACCAAAGTCTAAGAAACCATTTTGGAAGCACCTGTTGGTACTCCTAGGTGAAGAGGCTCAAGTGGAGGCTCGGTTCGGTCTGTTTAGAGATAGTGCTAGTCTTGATGCAAGATAGGTGCACGATTTGCATGGAACATACCATATGCTTCGAGATCAATTTGGATGCACCCGATGGAACTCCTTGACGACGTGTGTCATATGGAATCTTGCTTCGGTCCACTTGGAGACATTGTTAGTTTCGGTGCAAGATAGGTGCACAGTTTGCACCTAATGCACCATAGTCTAAGAAACCATTTTGGACGCACTTGTTGGTACTCCTAGGTGAAGTGGCTCAAGTGGATGCTCAGTTTGGCCTGTTTGGAGATAGTGTTAATCTTGATGCAAGATAGGTGCACGGTTTGCATGGAACATACCAAATGCTTGGAAATCAATCTGGACGCACATGATGGAACCCCTAGATGACGTGTGTCATATAAAATCTTGCTTTGGTCTGTTTGGAGACAATGTTAGTTTTGGTGCAAGATAGGTGCAAGGTTTGCACATAATGCAGCATAGGCTAAGAAACCATTTTGGACGCACCTGATGGTACTCCTAGGTAAAAGGCTCAAGTGAAAGCTCGATTTGGTCTATATGGAGATAGTGCTAATCTTGATGCAAGATAGATGCACGGTCTGCATGGAACGTACCATGTGCTTAGAAATTAATTTGGACACACCCGATAGAACTCCTTGATGACGTGTGTCATATGGAATCTCGCTTTGGTGTACTTAGAGATAGTATTAGTTTCAGTGCAAGATATGTGCACGGTTTGCGCCTAGTGCACCAAAGTCTAAGAAACCATTTTGGAGGCACCTGTTGGTACTCCTAGTGGAGGCTCGGTTTGGTCTGTTTAGAGATAGTGCTAGTCTTGATGCAAGATAGGTGCATGATTTGCATGGAACATACCATATGCTTGGAAATCAATTTGGATGCACCCGATGGAACTCCTTGATGACGTGTGTCATTTGGAATCTCACTTCGGTCCAATTGGAGACATTGTTAGCTTCAGTGCAAGATAGGTGCACAGTTTGCACCTAATGCACCATAGTCTAAGAAACCATTTTGGACGCATTTGTTGGTACTCCTAGGTGAAGGGGCTCAAGTGGATGCTAGGTTTGGTCTGTTTGGAGATAGTGCTAATCTTGATGCAAGATAGGTGCACGGTTTGCATGGAACATACCAAATGCTTGGAAATCAATCTGGACGCACATGATGGAACTCCTAGATGACGTGTGTCATATAAAATCTTGCTTTAGTCTGTTTGGAGACAATGTTAGTTTTGGTGCAAGATAGGTGCAAGGTTTGCACATAATGCAGCATAGGCTAAGAAACCAGTTTGGACGCACCCGATGGTACTCCTAGGTAAAAGGCTCAAGTGAAAGCTCAATTTGGTCTATTTGGAGATAGTGCTAATCTTGATGCAAGATAGATCCACGGTCTGCATGGAACGTACCATGTGCTTCGAAATTAATTTGGGCACACCCGATAGAACTCCTCGATGACGTGTGTCATATGGAATCTCGCTTTGGTGTGCTTAGAGATAGTATTAGTTTCAGTGCAAGATATGTGCACGGTTTGCGCCTAATGCACCATAGTCTAAGAAACCATTTCAGATGCACTATTTGGTACTCCTAGGTGAAGAGGCTCAAGTGGAAGCTTGGTTCGGTCAGTTTAGAGATAGTGCTAATCCTTATGCAAGATAGGTGCATGATTTGAATGGAACATACCATATGCTTGGAAATCAATTTGGATGCACCCGATGGAACTCCTTGACGACGTGTGTCATATGGAATCTCGCTTCGGTCCACTTGGAGACATTGTTAGTTTCGGTGCAAGTTAGGTGCACAGTTTGCACCTAATGCACCATAGTCTAAGAAACCATTTTGGACGCATTTGTTGGTACTCCTAGGTGAAGTGGCTCAAGTGGATGCTCAGTTTGGTCTGTTTGGAGATAGTGCTAATCTTTATGCAAGATAGGTGCACGGTTTGCATGGAACATACCAAATGCTTGGAAATCAATCTGGACGCACATGATGGAACTCCTAGATGATGTGTGTCATACAAAATCTTGCTTTGGTCTGTTTGGAGACAATGTTAGTTTTGGTGCAAGATAGGTGCAAGGTTTGCACATAATGTAAGAAACCATTTTGGACGCACCTGATGGTACTCCTTGGTAAAAGGCTCAAGTGAAAGCTCGATTTGGTCTATTTGGAGATAGTGCTAATCTTGATGCAAGATAGATGCACGGTCTGCATGGAACGTACCATGTGCTTAGAAATTAATTTGGACACACCCGATAGAACTCCTTGATGACGTGTGTCATATGGAATCTCGCTTTGGTGTGCTTAGAGATAGTATTAGTTTTAGTGCATGATATGTGCACGGTTTGCGCCTAATGCACCAAAGTCTAAGAAACCATTTTGGAAGCACCTGTTGGTACTCCTAGGTGAAGAGGCTCAAGTGGAGGCTCAGTTCGGTCTGTTTGGAGATAGTGCTAGTCTTGATGCAAGATAGGTGCATGATTTGCATGGAACATACCATATGCTTGGAAATCAATTTGGATGCACCCGATCGAACTCCTTGATGACGTGTGTCATTTGGAATCTCGCTTCGGTCCATTTGGAGACATTGTTAGTTTCGGTGCAAGATAGGTGCACAGTTTGCACCTAATGCACCATAGTCTAAGAAACCATTTTGGACGCATTTGTTGGTACTCCTAGGTGAAGGGGCTCAAGTGGATGCTAGGTTTGGTCTGTTTGGAGATAGTGCTAATCTTGATGCAAGATAGATGCATGGTTTGCATGGAACATATGATATGCTTAGAAATCAATTAGGATGCACCTGATATAACTCCTTGATGATTTGTGTCATATGGAATCTTGCGTTTGTTCGTTTAGAGACAGTGTTAGTTTTGGTAAAAGATATGTGCACGGTTTACGCCTAATGCACCATAGACTAAGAAACCATTTTAGACGCACCCGATGGTACTCGTAGTTGAAGAGGCTCAAGTGGAGGCACGATTTAGTCTGTTCGTATATAGTACTAATCTTGATGCAAGATAGTTGCACAGTTTGCATGCAACGTACCATATGTTAAGAAATCAAATTGGACGCACCCAATGGAACCCAATGCAAGATGACAAGTGTCATATGGAATCTCGTTTTGGTCCGTTTGGAGACAATGTTAGTTTCAGTGCAAGATAGGTGCATAGTTTGTGCGTAATGCACCATAGTCCTAGAAACCATATTGGATGCACTATTTGGTACTCTTGGGTGAAGAGGCTCAAGTGGAAGCTTGGTTCGGTCAGTTTGGAGATAGTGCTAATCCTTATGCAAGGCAGGTGCATGGTTTGCATGGAACATACCATATGCTTGGAAATCAATTTGGATGCACCCGATGGAACTCCTTGACGACGTGTGTCATATGGAATCTCGCTTCGGTCCACTTGGAGACATTGTTAGTTTCGGTGCAAGATAGGTGCACAGTTTGCACCTAATGCACCATAGTCTAAGAAACCATTTTGGACGCACTTGTTGGTACTCCTAGGTGAAGTGGCTCAAGTGGATGCTCAGTTTGGCCTGTTTGGAGATAGTGTTAATCTTGATGCAAGATAGGTGCACGGTTTGCATGGAACATACCAAATGCTTGGAAATCAATCTGGACGCACATGATGGAACTCCTAGATGACGTGTGTCATATAAAATCTTGCTTTGGTCTGTTTGGAGACAATGTTAGTTTTGGTGCAAATAGGTGCAACGTTTGCACATAATGCAGCATAGGCTAAGAAACCATTTTGGACGCACCCGATGGTACTCCTAGGTAAAAGGCTCAAGTGAAAGCTCGATTTTGTCTATTTAGAGATAGTGCTAATCTTGATGCAAGATAGATGCACGGTCTGCATGCAACGTACCATGTGCTTAGAAATTAATTTGGACACACCCGATAGAACTCCTTGATGACGTGTGTCATATGGAATCTCGCTTTGGTGTACTTAGAGATAGTATTAGTTTCAGTGCAAGATATGTGCATGGTTTGCGCCTAATGCACCAAAGTCTAAGAAACCATTTTGGAGGCACCTGTTGGTACTCCTAGGTGAAGAGGCTCAAGTGGAGGCTCAGTTTGGTCTGTATAGAGATAGTGCTAGTCTTGATGCAAGATAGGTGCATGATTTGCATGGAACATACCATATGCTTGGAAATCAATTTGGATGCACCCGATGGAACTCCTTGATGACGTGTGTCATTTGGAATCTCGCTTCGGTCCATTTGGAGACATTGTTAGTTTCGGTGCAAGATAGGTGCACAGTTTGCACCTAATGCACCATAGTCTAAGAAACCATTTTGGACGCATTTGTTGGTACTCCTAGGTGAAGGGGCTCAAGTGGATGCTAGGTTTGGTCTGTTTGGAGATAGTGCTAATCTTGATGCAAGATAGGTGCACGGTTTGCATGGAACATACCAAATGCTTGGAAATCAATCTGGACGCACATGATGGAACTCCTAGATGACGTGTGTCATATAAAATCTTGCTTTGGTCTGTTTGGAGACAATGTTAGTTTTGGTGCAAGATAGGTGCAAGGTTTGCACATAATGCAGCATAGGCTAAGAAACCATTTTGGACGCACTCGATGGTACTCCTAGGTAAAAGGCTCAAGTGAAAGCTCAATTTGGTCTATTTGGAGATAGTGCTAATCTTGATGCAAGATAGATGCACGGTCTGCATGGAACGTACCATGTGCTTAGAAATTAATTTGGGCACACCCGATAGAACTCCTCGATGACGTGTGTCATATGGAATCTCGCTTTGGTGTGCTTAGAGATAGTATTAGTTTCAGTGCAAGATATGTGCACGGTTTGCGCCTAATGCACCATAGTCTAAGAAACCATTTTAGATGCACTATTTGGTACTCCTAGCTGAAGAGGCTCAAGTGGAAGCTTGGTTCGCTCAGTTTAGAGATAGTGCTTGATGTGAACCCACTAGGGTTTTCGCCTGATCTTTCGATGAGAGGCGCTGGATAACTCGATTAGTGAATGGAGATGACGTTCATGGCCCGACTACAGCCTTCTAAGGCCGCGCCTTAGCAACCGATACACCGCCTCCAATGGCTGTCACGATCTTGTGGAGCGCAACACCCGGCCACTAGGGCACTCATCCTGCAAGCAATCGAAGAACCAGCAAGAACAAGTAGAACAAGTACTAAATTACTAGATGTAAATGAAGGTTTCAAACTCAATCTCTAATGAAGTGGGGTTTCGAAAACAAGAAGACGGGCGGCTGGATCAGCACGCGCGTTTACAAGCAAGTAGCGAAGGCTAAACTTTATCTAATCAAAACCCAGTTGTTCATGGCGGCTCTAGATGTAAATAAATAGAGGGGAGGACGACCAAAGGGGTGCTAGAGTCGTTCTCCAACCCTAGGACGCGTCCCTAATGGACTCAACTTGATATATGGGCCATTGGTCCAAAATAGGGTGACGCAGCACCAAAACAGATAAAGGTGTAGGCACAAAAATAAGGACTGCGCCCGACTCATAAGCTGCATAGATATGTGGTTGGACCCATTGGAAAGTAGACTTCATGAGCTTTCCAACAAGTATAGGAACGTCCCAGTTGGAGTCCATATGACGCCGTGGTGATCCATACAAGTTAGAGTTATTTTCCAGTCCGAATCCAACTCCCAAAACGTGTTGGGTTTGGACTCTTTGTTTCCTTGCTTTAGAAGCGACGTGGTAACTTGATAGAGGATGTTGTGGAGGCTTGGACCTGATCTCCAATCACCTTTGTTAAGTTATCACTCTTCCCATATGCAATCAGCCCTTGAAGTTGGTGTTGCCTCAAATTCCGAATGCAGTTGAACCTACCCTTGCTGATCTTGTCCATTATTCCTGAGCAACACGAAAGTGCACGTGTCTCCATTGTCTAAATATGATTGACAAGAGTTTAAAACTGAACTTACTTGAAGGTTGAGTTGACGGGCACGAGCATGAGTAAGAGGACCAACTGGTGTAGGTGCGGATATATCGATGGTGTTGATGTCCTCATCATCCTCCCTTTCTTGGATTTGAGTCGTCCTCGACTCAAGCTCATGTTCCTCACCCAAATATGGTTTCAAATCAGCAAGTATGTCCTCCGTCTTCTTTGCTCCAAAATGTCCCATCAAACCTCCTCCATGAGCTTCCTGTAACAACAACAAACGAACAGAGCTAGCTGGAATGCATAGCTTGTTAGCTCTAAACACAAACCCATCACTAACGATGAATTTGTTCCATCCTTTTCCATCTTTACAACGCAACAACACTTCATTAAAATCAGCATCATGAACATATTGGTCTTTGATCGTTTCTAATCCAAAAATCTTGTAATCAAGTTGATTTAGCAAAGTATATCTCTTTGACAAAGCATCAGCAATGATATTCTCCTTCCCTTTCTTGTGCTTAATAACATAAGGAAAGGATTCAATAAATTCTACCCACTTAGCATGTCTGCGATTTAGTTTTCCTTGACTACGAATATGTTTTAAAGATTCATGATCAGAATAAATAACAAACTCTTTGGGCCACAAATAATGTTGCCATGTTTCTAAAGTTCGGACAAGAGCATACAATTCTTTATCATAAGTTGAATAGTTCAGAACAGGCCCACTCAATTTCTCACTAAAATATGCAACAGGTTTACCCTCTTGTAGCAAAACACCTCCCAAACCAATCCCACTAGCATCACACTCAAGCTCAAAGTCTTATTAAAATCAGGAAGCTGTAGGAGAGGTGCATGTGTTGACTTATCTTTTAACATGTTGAAGGAATTCTCTTGTACTTTGCTCCACACAAAAGGCACTCCCTTCTTTGTAAGCTCATTCAATGGTGCAGCAATGGTGCTGAAATCCTTCACAAAACGGCGATAAAACCCAGCAAGTCCTAAGAAACTCCGCACTTGGGTGATTGTCTTTGGTACAGGCCATCCCTGTATAGCTTCTACCTTGGCTTGATCAACCTCAATTCCATAACCTTTGTCGAGGAGTTCTTGCACTTGCCGCTGGATCTCTTTTGTTTCCTCTGGATTTGTCCTGTATGGCACGCGGTTTGGCAAAGATGCACCAGGAATAAGATCAATTTGGTGCTCAATCCCACGTATAGGTGGCAGCCCTGCCGGTATCTCACTTGGAAAAACATCAGCATACTCCTGCAAAATGTTATGAATAGCAGGGGGCAAAGAATGCAGCATATCTTCAATTGAAATCAAAACACCCTTACATACCAAAGCATAAGCAATAGATGTGGAAGCAATTAGTTCATTAACTTCAAATTTAGTAGCAAGCATGCAATGTCCATTTAATCTTATCTCATCTTTGTTATTTCCATTGGTATCTGCATTGTTCTTAATTTTAGCTTTGGTAATTTTAGCAACTTCATCACGTACGATAGCTTCGGGAGACATAGGTAGCAAAACAATTTTCATATCATGGTGCATAAACGAATACTGATTTGATCTACCATGATGTATACATTCCTTATCAAATTGCCATGGTCTACCTAGCAGAATATTACAAGCTTCCATAGGTATAACATAACATTCAACAACATCATGGTATGAACCAATAGTAAAATTAATTCGCACTAGTTTTGTTACCTTGGCCTTACCACTGTTGTTCAGCCACCGAATGTGATATGGATGTGGATATGGTTTGGTGGTAAGTGCAAGCTTCTCCACCATGTCGCCGCTAGCCAAGTTGTTGCAGCTACCTCCATCAATAATCAAACGACAAGAACGCTCTTTAATAACATACTTTGTTTGGAACAATGTATGCCGCTGATTCTGCTCTACCTTCTCCGCTTGAGCACTAAGCACACGCTGCACAATAAGACTCTCATAATGCTCTACATTCTCTGTACCTATCTGCTCTTCTATTGCTTCATCCCTACCTGTATCATCAGCAGCAAGCAAAGCACGTGTATCATCATCAAAATCACTAGCAGAGGAATACCCACCATCAGCGTTAACCACCAAAACACGCTTGTTTGGACAATCTCGCTGTACGTGCCCATAGCCCTTGCATCGATGACACTGAACATCTCTTGTTCTTCCTGTGGAATTAACTGAGGAGGCACTAGCGATTGGTCTCTGGGCTGATTTAGTGGCTGTATTTGTGGAAGAATCATGTGGTTTGTCGCTGTAGGAAGGTGGTGGAGCTATTGATCGGCTTGATGCAAGAGGTACACCACCCGACAATGTGGCAGATGTGCGTTGTTGCCAGGATTTCCCTGCAGAATTGTTAGATTTGGCACTAGAACGTCGTCCCTGCACTTCCCTTTCAGCTTTACAAGCAAGATGAAACAAACGGATTACGTTAGTATAATCTTTATAAGCAAGAATGTCCTGGATTTCACGATTTAACCCGCCCAAAAATCTAGCCATAGCAGGTTCTTCTTCCTCCTCTAAATTACATCGCAGCATACCCATTTGTAATTCCTGATAATATTCTTCTACACTTTTAGCACCTTGTCTCAATTGCTGCAACTTATTAATCATGTCACGTGCATAGTAAGAAGGAACAAATCTAGCCCTCATGACTTGTTTCAACGCATTCCAAGTTCTAGGTATGTTATTAGGATTTTTCTTGCCATGTTCTATCCACCAAACGGAAGCAAAATCGGTGAACTCACTAGTAGCAGCCCTAACACGTGTATCCTCAGGGAATTCATGACATGTAAACTTTTGGTCAACAGCAATCTCCCAAGTAATGTATGCATCAGGGTCATATTTACCATCAAAAGGAGGTATTTTAAATTTAATCTTACTGAAAGCATCATTATTATTGTGTACCTCGCGTCGGTGGTGGCCACCCATACCTCTACGGGTGTGACGTAGGCGACGTCGATGATGAGTGTTTTGATCATCTCATTCCGTATCAGCAGTGTAATCATCATCATAATTGCCATCCACTCGGTCTTCCTCCTTGTTTTCTTCCTTATGCTTCTCTTTGTCCATTGTGTGGAAGTCATCAAAGCGGTTGAGAAGAGCAGCAAGAGTTTTATCCATACTAGTAATAGATGCCTCCATCTTTGTAATCTTGTTGTTTGTGGCAATCTGTGTGTCCTCCAACTGCCCAAGCTTGTCATTCGTCACCTTCAAGTCGTCATCAAGTCCCTCTGTGTGTAGCTTCACTTGCCTTTCAAAATGTTGTATGATGCCCTTAGTGCGAGGTGACTGTGGAATTTTGTTGGTATCCTCTGTCTCTGACATGGTTTAAAAAAACACACAGTGGAAACAAGAAAAATAGGTGAAGAAATAAAAACCCTACAGCTATTAGGATGTGGCTACTGTAAGACGCTCTTTATCAACCTGTCTAACAAGTTCTTACCAATTCTTACCTTCCTCAACAGGAGGGATTGGCTACCAACAAATCCACAGCAATGGACGAAGTGTATCGGTGCCGCAGCAACAAAACCTATCAAGCTGTAGAATATGTGGAGCTATAGGTGGGCTGAAACAAGGATCGAACTAGCACCACGTTAGTTATAAAAAGCAAGTTGAATAAACGCTCAACGGTGGTACTGTGCGGGTCCTAGCCTAGACCGTGCTAGAGACGCGAGCCTGGACACAAAGGGAAAACACAGCACACCACTAGAAACAAAATGAGCAGCCCTACCGGAAACAAAAGGAACAACAATCCCCTTTTTTTGATTTTTCTTTCTTTCTTTCTTTCTTTTTTTTCTTTATTTTTTTTCTTTCTCTTTTCTTTTTTTTGGGGAACCTCAAAACCTGATTATATAAACAAAATAGTACAAAATATCACTTCACCACTCTCACCCTCTCACTAGAGTAAGGCTGAACCTCAAAATTCAATATATCTAGCACAAGTATGAAGTGCTATCTTTCCTTTTGCATCACATTGATGGAAACGCAGAATAGACCAACAAGTGGCTGCACCTATTATCAAGATCTACTCAAATTCCAACCCACAATAGATTGACTAGATGGTGACAAGAACTCAAAACTCTAAAGGACTAAACCAAAACCAGCACTGGACACGACCGAAGCAAACACTCATTCAACCAGCCCTAACTAAGTAGTACTAGCCACGGCACAAAGGATTTATAGGATTATGGAAAACAAATCTGCTATATTTTTTGTCTTTTTTTGGACTATAGGAAAAACAAACACGAAGAATTGGAAATCTCTCACCGATAAACCTTGCTCTGATTACCAACTGATGTGAACCCACTAGGGTTTTCGCCTGATCTTTCAATGAGAGGCGCTGGATAACTCGATTAGTGAATGGAGATGACGTTCACGGCCCGACTACAGCCTTCTAAGGCCGCGCCTTAGCAACCGATACACCGCCTCCAATGGCTGTCACGATCTTGTGGAGCGCAACACCCGGCCACTAGGGCACTCATCCTGCAAGCAATCGAAGAACCAGCAAGAACAAGTAGAACAAGTACTAAATTACTAGATGTAAATGAAGGTTTCAAACTCAATCTCTAATGAAGTGGGGTTTCGAAAACAAGAAGACGGGCGGCTGGATCAGCACGCGCGTTTACAAGCAAGTAGCGAAGGCTAAACTTTATCTAATCAAAACCCAGTTGTTCATGGCGGCTCTAGATGTAAATAAATAGAGGGGAGGACGACCAAAGGGGTGCTAGAGTCGTCCTCCAACCCTAGGACGCGTCCCTAATGGACTCAACTTGATATATGGGCCATTGGTCCAAAATAGGGTGACGCACCACCAAAACAGAAAAAGGTGTCGGCACAAAAATAAGGACTGCGCCCGACTCATAAGCTGCATAGATATGTGGTTGGACCCATTGGAAAGTAGACTTCATGAGCTTTCCAACAAGTATAGGAACGTCCCAGTTGGAGTCCATATGACGCCGTGGTGATCCATACAAGTTAGAGTTATTTTCCAGTCCGAATCCAACTCCCAAAACGTGTTGGGTTTGGACTCTTTGTTTCCTTGCTTTAGAAGCGACGTGGTAACTTGATAGAGGATGTTGTGGAGGCTTGGACCTGATCTCCAATCACCTTTGTTAAGTTATCACTCTTCCCATATGCAATCAGCCCTTGAAGTTGGTGTTGCCTCAAATTCCGAATGCAGTTGAACCTTCCCTTGCTGATCTTGTCCATTATTCCTGAGCAACACGAAAGTGCACGTGTCCCATTGTCTAAATATGATTGACAAGAGTTTAAAACTGAACTTACTTGAAGGTTGAGTTGACGGGCACGAGCATGAGTAAGAGGACCAACTGGTGTAGGTGCGGATATATCGATGGTGTTGATGTCCTCATCAGTGCTAATCCTTATGCAAGATAGGTGCATGATTTGAATGGAACATACCATATGCTTGGAAATCAATTTGGATGCACCCGATGGAACACCTTGACGACGTGTGTCATATGGAATCTCGCTTCGGTCCACTTGGAGACATTGTTAGTTTCGGTGCAAGTTAGGTGCACAGTTTGCACCTAATGCACCATAGTCTAAGAAACCATTTTGGACGCATTTGTTGGTACTCCTAGGTGAAGTGGCTCAAGTGGATGCTCAGTTTGGTCTGTTTGGAGATAGTGCTAATCTTTATGCAAGATAGGTGCACGGTTTGCATGGAACATACCAAATGCTTGGAAATCAATCTAGACGCACATGATAGAACTCCTAGATGACGTGTGTCATACAAAATCTTGCTTTGGTCTGTTTGGAGACAATGTTAGTTTTGGTGCAAGATAGGTGCAAGGTTTGCACATAATGTAAGAAACCATTTTGGACGCACCTGATGGTACTCCTAGGTAAAAGGCTCAAGTGAAAGCTCGATTTGGTCTATTTGGAGATTGTGCTAATCTTGATGCAAGATAGATGCACGGTCTGCATGGAACGTACCATGTGCTTAGAAATTAATTTGGACACACCCGATAGAACTCCTTGATGACGTGTGTCATATGGAATCTCGCTTTGGTGTGCTTAGAGATAGTATTAGTTTTAGTGCATGATATGTGCACGGTTTGCGCCTAATGCACCAAAGTCTAAGAAACCATTTTGGAAGCACCTGTTGGTACTCCTAGGTGAAGAGGCTCAAGTGGAGGCTCGGTTCGGTCTGTTTAGAGATAGTGCTAGTCTTGATGCAAGATAGGTGCATGATTTGCATGGAACATACCATATGCTTGGAAATCAATTTGGATGCACCCGATCGAACTCCTTGATGACGTGTGTCATTTGGAATCTCGCTTCGGTCCATTTGGAGACATTGTTAGTTTCGGTGCAAGATAGGTGCACAGTTTGCACCTAATGCACCATAGTCTAAGAAACCATTTTGGACGCATTTGTTGGTACTCCTAGGTGAAGGGGCTCAATTGGATGCTAGGTTTGGTCTGTTTGGAGATAGTGCTAATCTTGATGCAAGATAGATGCATGGTTTGCATGGAACATATGATATGCTTAGAAATCAATTAGGACGCACCTGATATAACTCCTTGATGATTTGTGTCATATGGAATCTTGCTTTTGTTCGTTTAGAGACAGTGTTAGTTTTGGTAAAAGATATGTGCACGGTTTACGCCTGATGCACCATAGACTAAGAAACCATTTTAGACGCACCCGATGGTACTCGTAGTTGAAGAGGCTCAAGTGGAGGCACGATTTAGTCTGTTCGGATATAGTACTAATCTTGATGCAAGATAGTTGCACAGTTTGCATGCAACGTACCATATGTTAAGAAATCAAATTGGACGAAACCAATGGAACCCAATGCAATATGACAAGTGTCATATGGAATCTCGCTTCGGTCCGTTTGGAGACAATGTTAGTTTCAGTGCAAGATAGGTGCATAGTTTTTGCGTAATGCACCATAGTCTAAGAAACCATTTTTGACACACTTGTTTGTACTCATAGATGAAGAGGCTCAAGTGGAAGCTCGGTTCGGTCTGTTTGGAGATAGTGCTAATGTTGATGCAAGATAGGTGCACGGTTTGCATGGAACATACCATATCCTTGGAAATCAATTTGGATGCACCCGATGGAACTCCCTGATGACGTGTGTCATATGGAATCTCACTTTGGTCTGTTTAGAAATAGTGTTAGTTTTGGTGCAAGATATGTGCATGGTTTGCGCCTAATGCACCATAGTCTAAGAAACCATTTTGGAAGCACCTATTGGTACTTCGGTGAAGAGGCTCAAGTGGAAGCTCGATTTGATATGTTTGGAGATAGTGCTAATCCTTATGCAAGATAGGTGCATGATTTGCAAGGAACATACAATATGCTTAGAAATCAATTTGGACGCACCCAATGGAACTCCTAAATGACGTGTGCCATATGGAATTTTGCTTCGGTCCGATTGTAGACATTGTAAGTTTTAGTGCAAGATAGGTGCACAGTTTGCGCCTAATGCAACATAGTCTAAGAAACCATTCTGGACGCACTTGTTGGTACTCCAAGGTGAAGTGGCTCAAGTGGATGCTCAGTTTGGTCTATTTGGAGATAGTGCTAATCTTGATGCAAGATAGGTGCACGGTTTGCATGAACATACCAAATGCTTGAAAATCAATTTAGATGCACCCGATGGAACTCCTTGACGACGTGTGTCATATGGAATCTCGCTTCGGTCCATGTGGAGACATTGTTAGTTTCGATGCAAGATAGGTGCACAGTTTGCACCTAATGCACCATAGTCTAAGAAACCATTTTGGACGCACTTGTTGGTACTCCTAGGTGAAGGGGCTCAAGTGGATGCTCGGTTCGGTCCGTTTGGAGATAGTGCTAATCTTGATGCAAGATAGGTGCACGGTTTGCATGGAACATACCATATGCTTGGAAATCAATTTGGATGCACCCGATGGAACTCCTTGATGACGTTTGTCATATGGAATCTCACTTTGGTGTGCTTAGAGATAGTATTAGTTTCAGTGCAAGATATCTGCACGGTTTGCGCCTAATGCACCAAAGTCTAAGAAACCATTTTGGAAGCACCTGTTGGTACTCCTAGGTGAAGAGGCTCAAGTGGAGGCTCGGTTCGGTCTGTTTAGACATAGTGCTAGTCTTGATGCAAGATAGGTGCATGATTTGCATGGAACATACCATATGCTTGGAAATCAATTTGGATGCACCCAATGGAACTCCTTGATGACGTGTGTCATTTGGAATCTCGCTTCGGTCCATTTGGAGAACTTGTTAGTTTCGGTGCAAGATAGGTGCACAGTTTGCACCTAATGCACCGTAGTCTAAGAAACCATTTTGGACGCATTTGTTGGTACTCCTAGGTGAAGGGGCTCAACTGGATGCTAGGTTTGGTCTGTTTGGAGATAGTGCTAATCTTGATGCAAGATAGATGCATGGTTTGCATGGAACATACGATATTCTTAGAAATCAATTAGGACGCACCTGATATAACTCCTTGATGATTTGTGTCATATGGAATCTTGCTTTGGTTCGTTTAGAGATAGTGTTAGTTTTGGTAGAAGATATGTGCACGGTTTACGCCTAATGGACCACAGGCTAAGAAACCGTTTTAGACGCACCCGATGGAACTCGTAGCTGAAGAGGCTCAAGTGGAGGCTCGATTTGGTCTGTTCGGATATAGTGCTAATCTTGAGGCAAGATAGTTGCAAAGTTTGCATGCAACGTACCATATGTTAAGAAATCAAATTGGATGCACCCAATGGAACCCAATGCAAGATGACGTGTGTCATATGGAATCTCACTTCGGTCCGTTTGGAGACAATGTTAGTTTCAGTG
The DNA here is from genome assembly GCF_000003195.3 of Sorghum bicolor. NCBI lineage: Eukaryota > Viridiplantae > Streptophyta > Magnoliopsida > Poales > Poaceae > Sorghum > Sorghum bicolor. The sequence goes on from NC_012871.2 coordinate 34,999,704, forward strand.
CAAGATAGGTGCATAGTTTGTGCGTAATGCACCATAGTCTATGAAACCATTTTTGACACACTTGTTTGTACTCCTAGATGAAGAGGCTCAAGTGGAAGCTCGGTTCGGTCTGTTTGGAGATAGTGCTAATCTTGATGCAAGATAGGTGCACGGTTTGCATGGAACATACCATATCCTTGGAAATCAATTTGGATGCACCCGATGGAACTCCTTGATGACGTCTGTCATATGGAATCTCACTTTGGTCTGTTTAGAAATAGTGTTAGTTTCGGTGCAAGATATGTGCATGGTTTGCGCCTAATGCACTATAGTCTAAGAAACCATTTTGGAAGCACCTGTTGGTACTTCGGTGAAGAGGCTCAAGTGGAAGCTCGATTTAATATGTTTGGAGATAGTGCTAATCTTGATGCAAGATAGGTGCATGATTTGCATGGAACATTGCATATGCTTAGAAATCAATTTGGACGCACCCAATGGAACACCTAAATGACGTGTGCCATATAGAATCTTGCTTCGGTCGGTTTGTAGACATTGTAAGTTTTAGTGCAAGATAGGTGCACAGTTTGCGCCTAATGCACCATAGTCTAAGAAACCATTTTGGATGCACTATTTGGTACTCTTGGGTGAAGAGGCTCCAGAGGAAGCTTGGTTCGGTAAGTTTGGAGATAGTGTTAATCTTGATGCAAGATAGGTGCACGGTTTGCATGAAACATACCATATGCTTGGAAATCAATTTGGATGCACCCGATGGAACTCCTTGACAACGTGTGTCATATGGAATCTTGCTTCAAACCATTTGGAGACATTGTTAGTGGATGCTCGGTTCGGTCTGTTTGGAGATAGTGCTAATCTTGATGCAAGATAGGTGCACGGTTTGCATGGAACATACCATATGCTTGGAAATCAATTTGGATGCACCCGATGGAACTCCTTGATGACGTCTGTCATATGGAATCTCACTTCGGTCTGTTTAGAAATAGTGTTAGTTTCGGTGCAAGATATGTGCATGGTTTGCGCCTAATGCACCATAGTCTAAGAAACCATTTTGGAAGCACCCGATGGTACTCCTAGGTCAAGGGGCTGAAGTGAAAGCTCAATTTGGTCTGTTTGGAGATAGTGCTAAGCTTGATGCAAGATAGATGCACGGTTTGCATGGAACATATGATATGGTCAGAAAACAATTAGGACGCACCTGATATAACACCTTGATGATGTGTGTCATATGGAATCTTGCTTCGGTTCGTTTAGAGATAGTGTTTGTTTTGGTAGAAGATATGTGCACGGTTTACACCTAATGCACCATAGGCTAAGAAACCATTTTAGACGCACCTTATGGTACTCTAGCTGAAAAGGCTCAAGTGGAGGCTCGATTTGGTCTGTTCAGATATAGTGCAAATCTTGATGCAAGATAGTTGCACAGTTTGCATGGACGTACCATATGTTAAGAAATCAATTTGGACGCACCCAATGGAACTCCTAGGTGATGTGTGTCATATGGAATCTCGCTTCGGTCTGTTTGGAGACAATGTTAGTTTCGGTGCAAGATAGGTGCATAGTTTGTGCCTAATGCACCATAGTCTAAGAAACCATTTTTGACGCACCTATTTGTACTCCAAGATGAACAGGCTCAAGTGGAAGCTCGGTTCGGTCTGTTTGGACATAATGCTAATCTTGATGCAAGATAGGTGCACGGTTTGCATGGAACATACCATATGCTTAGAAATCAATTTGGATGCACCCGATGGAACTCCTTGATGACGTGTGTCATATGGAATCTCTCTTTGGTCTGTTTAGAAACAGTGTTAGTTTTGGTGCAAGATATGTGCATGGTTTGCGGCTAATGCACCGTAGTCTAAGAAACCATTTTGGAAGCACCTGTTTGTACATCGGTGAAGAGGGTCAAGTGGAAGCTCGGTTTAATCTGTTTGGAGATAGTGCTAATCTTGATGCAAGATAGATGCACGGTCTGCATGGAACGTACCATATGCTTAGAAATTAATTTAGACACACCGGATAAAACTCCTTCATGATGTGTGTCATATGGAATCTCGCTTTGGTGTGCTTAGAGATAGTATTAGTTTCGGTGCAAGATATGTGCACGGTTTGCGTCTAATGCACCAAAGTCTAAGAAACCATTTTGGAAGCACCTGTTGGTACTCCTAGGTGAAGAGGCACAAGTGGAGGCTCGGTTCGGTCTGTTTAGAGATAGTGCTAATCTTGATGCAAGATAGGTGCACGATTTGCATGGAACATACCATATGCTTAGAAATCAATTTGGATGCACTAGATGGAACTCCCAGATGACATGTGTCATATGGAATCTGACTTTGGTCCGTTTAGAGACAGTGTTAGTTTCGGTGCAAGATAGGTGCACGGTTTGCACCTAATGCACCATAGGATAAGAAACCATTTTGGACGCACCCGATGGTACTCCTAGGTCAAGGGGCTCAAGTGAAAGCTCAGTTTGGTCTATTTGGAGATAGTGCTAATCTCGATGCAAGATAGATGCACGGTCTGCATGGAACATACCATATGCTTAGAAATTAATTTGGACACACCCGATAGAACTCCTTCATGATGTGTGTCATATGGAATCTCGCTTTGGTGTGCTTAGAGACAGTATTAGTTTCGCTGCAAGATATGTGCACGGTTTGCGCCTAATGCACCAAAGTCTGAGAAACCATTTTGGAAGCCCCCTGTTGGTACTCCTATGTGAAGAGGCTCAAGTGGAGGCTCGTTTCGGTCTGTTTAGAGATAGTGCTAATCTTGATGCAAGATAGGTGCACGATTTGCATGGAACATACCATTAACTTAGAAATCAATTTGGATGCACGAGATGGAACACCTAGATGACATGTGTCATATGAAATCTCACTTCGGTCCGTTTAGAGACAGTGTTAGTTTCGGTGCAAGATAGGTGCACGGTTTGCACCTAATTCACCATAGGGTAAGAAACCATTTTGGACGCACCCGATGGTACTTCTAGGTCAAGGGGCTCAAGTGAAAGCTCAGTTTGGTCTGTTTGGAGATAGAGCTAATCTTGATGCAAGATAGATGCACGGTTTGCATGGAACATACGATATGGACAGAAATCAATTAGGACGCACCTGATATAACTCCTTGATGATGTGTGTCATATGGAATCTTGCTTCGGTTTGTTTAGAGATAGTGTTAGTTTTGGTAGAAGATAATGTGCACGGTTTACGCCTAATGCACAATAGGCTAAGAAACCATTTTAGACGCATCCGATGGTACTC